>NC_048900.1:17790426-17807537 GCF_011077185.1 Oxyura jamaicensis | reverse complement strand
AAAGAAAGAAAGAAAGAAAGAAAGAAAGAAAGAAAGAAAGAAAGAAAAGCCCACAGGAATGCTTTTTGTTGTGGCATTCATTAAGAACAAAGGCTAAACCAGTCTCTCTGACAGATTTGAAACCCATGCAGTTTCATTAACCCTGGCTCTTGTGAATTTACCCATTGCAGTAATATACAGAGTGGTTAAAGACCATCCATCAAAATGATGATAAGTTTAAAACAGGATCACAATTCCAGTAGATTAAGAGGTTCCTTTATATTGCTAAGTGTTCCAAAGTACAACATGCAAAGTACCATTGCAAGTAGTGCATTTGTTCTAAAGTGCTTCTAAATACACACTTTAATTGCTATTCCTACTCTATCTAATCATCATCAGAATTACTGAATCTCAACACATTTGATAACATGAATAAGTCGTGTGGTAATGAACCTAGGCAATGTTTCATCTAAGTAAGAAAGCTTGCCAAGGGACAGTATATTTGACCATTAATTTAACTACATAGCAGTTTAAAATATTTTCATCTTTTGAAATTTGCATGTCTAAAAGAAACACAGTCAAAGAGCATTCAGATATGCAGGAGTAAACTTTCACTGCTTAGTAAAAGTGTCTGTTATTAATTTTTACACAGGTATTGATACAATGATATACATATCAGTATTTGTGTTTAAAATAAAATGATTGTTTAGCTACTCATTTATCATTAAAAAGATGTAGATCACATACTACATACACATAGGTGTCAAAAGGACAAAAAATGTAGGCATGTATCTGTAATGTGCAGCCCAATGTACTATTGCTTTGTTCATCAACAGCCAAGCTAAACTAAAAGCATTTGAGTGCCATAAGCTATGTGACATCATTGAAGTTATGCCAGTGGCTATGTAGGATCAAGCCCTTAATACTGTAAAATGGTAATTCCATCTCACAAAACAAGAAATACTGCTTTTGTGGAACTGTAGACAAGGAGAACATTGGGTCTCCACTATGAATGTAATATGGATAGCCCTGTATTCACATTGCCTAAACTCTTTTAAGTTTACTGTGTCTACAATTTCCCATGGGCTCAGTGCCTTTTAAGGTCTAGATAAGAACCAATAGGTAACATAAAAAACAGGACAAAGTAAAATTTAAACTGTGTAAACTTAGACACTATTGAAAACAGGTGATATTATTATCTTCCTTTCACCTGTGTACGAGAAACATTTTCTATAGCTAGTTGTTTGACATAAATGGATAACATGTATGAGAAAGCCCACTCCATCTGTTTGAGAGGGTTTTTTTATTATTCATCCCAGAGGTAAGAATTGAAAGCTACAGCATTTACTCATTATGGCTTCAGTGACTGGAGCATGTGAAAGTGTAAAATACAGATTTAGGAACAGACTCCTGATAGAGAGTTATATTGGATCTAAAATATAATATGGCCTAATTCTAATATTGTTGAGTAAAAGACTTTTCTTGCCATGAGACAAATAAACAAAATTATATACAGGCACAAAAACAGCTCATTTTGAAACATACGCCAAGTATTTTCTTAGGCTTCCAAACGTTATAAACTTCAAAATATGCCTGAAGAAAAATAAAATTTACCACATATCATTTTTTTTTTTCACAGTAAATTTGTAAGCCACTAGTTTTTATAAGTTGAGATGCTTTTCTCAGAAGACAATTGTTTAAATTTTATGCCTGCATACTAGATCCTGAGAGATTTAGGAAAGACTGCAACTCAGTTCTGGAAAGGAACACCAGGGCCATTGAGCTTTGGTCTTCATAAGACCTGTTCATTGTAAACAGGCAATTGTTTTGTTTTGGTAAAACATCAGTTAGCAGGTTCTGGTTTCAATGAAAATATTAATTATTTACAATCATTTGCTGAATAAAAAAGCATTTCCTTTGATACTCACTCCTTGTTATTCCTGTCTACCTCAACAAATTTTCCAAGTAGGAAAAAAGGACAGATCTTGGAAATCACAGATATGTGATAGCTTGGTTTGGATTTGAAAACAGCCTGGAGAGTAACAAATGTTAAGCAATGAATAGCCAATGGAAATTTTCTATCTAGTGCACAAATACCCCTTTAAAATAAGCAGAGCCATAGCAGAAGACCACACTTAAGCCTCTGAGGAACAGTGCTTCATTGAGGCTGGAAAGCTGCAGGGATAAAAAACAACAACAAAACAACAAAAATAAAACTCTTTATGTCATTGCTTCTTGTGTGAGCAAAAAAAGCACTTTGAAAGGGACCAAGAATATAATTAAAACATAATCACACACACACACAAAAGTTAAGGTATGTATGAGAAGTTGATCAAAACCCAATAAAATGAAACAGCATCAGCTGCCAGGTTCTCTCTGACAAACCATGTGATGTGAAGGTAGCAGCCTGGAGTAGCTTTACAAACCTGAGCTGTCATGCTGTCACAAAAACACTGCACCGACTTGTTATGAATAATGCCTTCCAACTAAAAACCAAATATACAACATCACTAAAAAAGAACTCTATCTTTCTCTTTACATCTTTTCTTTATTCAAAAGAAAGTGTCCTAACCCCATATTGTAGCTACTAATAACTTTCACTATTGCTCTGTGTTGCCTTTCATACCTACGCAGTGTTCCTTCAGCATGTCAATTTCATTATATTTTAAACATTACTTTTTTATTACTATTATTTTAAACACGACTTCTGTACATATTTCTAACTGCTGGCTGAGCCAGTTAAAGCATTAGCAGGTGATTGATTCCCAGCATCTTGGGACTCACTCTAAATACATTTGGTATTTAAATAGGAACTAGCCATTGACTTTGTAATCCCTTGTGCCACACTTGTCCTGCAAAAGGATAACGACAAAAGGCTAGTACAGTATTTGTCAGGATACCGCCCCACCTCTCCATCCCCAAAGGCAGTGACTGTAAACGTTTGTGACTTGAGGCTAGCCTGTGTTCTGATATTATTGTGCACATTCCCAGAGGGAGCTTTTTGAAAGGACATTTGCATTCATGTTAAGGCAGAAAATTCTGCCACTTTCCACAGGCACAGACTGCCCAAGATGAAGTGACTGACTGCTACACGGACAGAAAGCTGAAGGACTTAAACATACTGTAGTATGTATTGTCACAGATTAAGGCTCTTTTCACAAGGGACTGAACTAAATGAATAACTGAACTAAGAGATCCATGTGCTGAGGTCTCATTGCTCATGTAAATGCAGTGACTGTGTGGCTAAAATTGCCAAATACCCAAAACCTTTTGTTTGTTTGTTTGTTTTGTTTAAATTACAAAACTTGAAGATATTTCTTTAAATAGGAGGCTACAGACTTCTGATCCTGATACTGATCAAGTCTGGGGTTACCTGAGGTTAAGTATAGCCAGCTGCTGTACATGTAGGTGCTGCTTTTCTCTCCTCCTGTGAGTAGTTTGGTAGCTGAATTACCACAATATATACAAAGCCTCCCATTATCCCCAAAAGACCCATGTAACACCCAGACTATAGCACAGAACACAGCCGGCGTACCTCAGCCCTATGGAGTCAGTTTAGGTCCATCAGGACACACTAACTCAGCAGGACTTTGCAAGCCACTGGCCACAAGTTGCACACTACCCACTAGTTACTTCTTCACCTGAACATTTCACATCTTCTACCACTGCACTCTCCTATGTTTACTGTCACTCCCACTGCATGCTCTTGTCCCATCTGCTCCTGCAGACACCCACGCAGAGCAGCCCAGTCACTCAGCCACTGCCTTCTCTGTTACGTGCACACACAGCCCCTGCACCTGTGCTGTGGCCTTTCGGCACGCAGTTTACACTAGGGCACAGCTGGCACTGGCATTCTCACTTGCACTTATATGCTTCTAGCAGGCTATCTTAGAAGTATGCCCTTTTAACCTGTGTAAATGAAAATGAACTACAGCTGCATAAAACTTTCCATCAAAGTGTTGCTTTACTCACAGAGCTGGGCTGTTTGAGCAATACAGCTACTGTAAGTAAGCGAGGCCTAAATGTGGTATTTGTACAAAATCAACAAAATCTCATTAACCTAAAAATTATATTAAGACAGGAAAGCTAGCTGATAAATTACACAAAATAAAACATATACAGGCACCTGAGATCTCGCACCCGAGCACCCCTCTTGTTCCCCACTCCGCAAAACTACCAGTGTGTTAAAACAAGCAACTGTGCCCAGTCTTGATCCTGTAAACACAAATATATTCAAATTTTAGATATAGGAATCTGAAGGAGAAAATCCTCCTTGTTAAAGATGCCAGCATTACAGCTAGTAATGATTTTCATGATCATTTGATATTTGCTTGTTATTAAGACTCATATCAATATCTGCCTTGAATTATGACTCACTATTTAGCAAAATTCCATCTTATTTCCCTACAGAACAGAAAGGCTGATGAGAAATTGTTTAAAAGACCACCTCCCTCAGTAAGCAATTCCAGACAGCTTATATGACATTTCCCTGGGAAGGCAAAGGAAAAACTGAAAAAGAGAGTAAATTCACTTGGGGCCTCCCCTCCAAGCTATGAGTGAATGAATCGTTGTTTGTGGTTCTGCTGCAGGCTTGGAATATGGTAAAGTTGGGGGATTAGCAGAAATCAGACATTCCTGTCTCAAAACTGAGAACTTTACTTAGCATGTTCAGAAGAAGCAGCAGCAGCAGCAGCAGCAAATAGGGAAAGTTTTGAAAAATACCATTCTGTAATTTAAATCTGTCTGGTGTAGGTCTAAAAACAGCTCTGGCCATTTTCAAAGAATGTCAGCATGGTATTTACCATGGGCACATCTGCATAAGATTATTCACAGACAGGACATCTTTCTTAAGTTAAAAAAGTGTTATTGTTGTCCTTCAGATATATTTTTGATCTGCATTAAATGGATGTAACAAAATACTTGTGAAAGCCAAGTAAATATGCACAATTTTGATACGAAGAAAAAAAAAAAAAGCTGATCTGAATGAGTACAGTACCACAAACCTGTGGAAGAAAACATATCATTTTAAAGATTGTTTTTTGAAGGACAATCAGCAAGTCATTACTTTTAAACCTCCAGAAAGTACTGTTAATACCATATACAGCAGAACACTGAATGGCATAAATGACACTACAGAGAACAAACAGTGGCATAAAAAGCCAGCATTTACCAATTAGTCAGTCTACATAAAAGCATACACTGTGATATGGCAATTACAGAAGTACTTACTACGAGGCATGTAAGAGGGATAAAACCAAATGAAAATGAAGCGCTAGAAAGTATGAGAGAAACATTTTAATATGTACACCTACAGAGAGCAAAATATACACCAGAAGTATGTAATCAAACACTGTTTGCTTAAGACAGCACACTGAACAGACCAAGGAAGAAGAAAACCAGGAACTAGTTTGTGAAATCTGACTACATAATAAACATAATAACTAGTGTATTTGAGATTTGCTGTTATTACCTCTAATTTGCTAACCAGACTGTCTTTTCTCTAACATGTTCAGAGTATGACACCACACTGGAAGTATGCAAATCCTTTTAATGGACTTCTTGGAAGTCTCTTACAAAATCAGGAACTAGGAATTTGGATTTTTATTAATAAACCATAGGTGTCATATCTTTCCCACAGCTTCAGGCACTGGTAGGAAATTCAAGAAGACATCTGGTTGAGTCAGATTTTTTTCAGTTCAAGCTCTGTTCAGCTAAAAAAATGTGTATCACAGATTTTATTTTTTTTTTCTGCATAGCAAAGTATTTCATTTAAAAAAAATTAGTCTTTAAAATCTTCCAAGTATTTGCAGCTAAGAGAAAACATGTTTTAGCCATGGCTTTCAGCAAGCTAAGCCATTTTGAATTCAGCAGGCTTGGTATGTCATTGCAAAGACACATCAGATTTGATTATGTTGTCGTGTTGCATCCCTCAGCAGTTCATTGACAGTCTGCAGGCTCTTGATCCAGCTTTGTGCTTCTTTGTAAGTTCCTCTTTGAAAGCTCCAGGGCCAAACAACTGTGGAAACTGACAGCATTTATTTTCATGTGAATAAGCCCTTCACTATTTAACTGACTCTTGGACCTTGTTTTGTGGAAGACGGAGGACATGAAGAGCTAGCCCATAAGTGTCATGCGACAGTCACATTATTCAGTTCCAACAGTATTTGGTTACATCAATTCTAGATACATAAAGTCTGACATTATGAAATGTTGATGTTAAACCTTCACACCTCAGCTAAACCAGTAGTATAAAAAGTTCCTTAAGGTAAGGATTTTCAATTCTATTTAAAACTCACTCTCATTCAGGCTTTAAATGGTACCTATAAAAGTCAACCCTTCAACATGTCTGTACAGCCTATTTTAAATACTTCTGAAGTTACAGTCAGTTTACTGGCAATTGATTTTCAAATGCCTTCATGTGAAGCCAGTGGGGATCATCTCAACATCCACGCTGATCTCTTCCTAAGAGATATCACCCTTAATGAACTGCAATCACATAGGTTCTCTTACTCTGTTCCATCTGAGTTATACGAAATAAAAGTAACACAACTAGATTTCAAAATGAATCTCAACATAGAACATAGAGTCAATATGTTGTGTGAGCCAGGGACAGGTAAGACTATTTTAGTCATGCCCAAAACACAAGCATGTTACATTGTTAAGATGCAATTTACCCTGAGCTAATGTCTCAGAGGTTGTTCAGCACAAATTAAGGACTGATGTCTTCCATATGTTTCTTTTTTTCTGGGGAATACAGCAGATGTAACTACATCTAGATTATTTTCAAGCTCATTTCCATAGGAAAATGAGCTGTTTGTCTCCCAGAAATCTTTCTGTCTCAATATGCAGCAACGAAGTGGTCAGGCTTCTCTTGCTTTTCCTTGAAGTTTGTAGCCACTAAGGAAAGACACAAGCTTCTTAGTCAGCAGATTTTATAGAACAGAGGTGTTTGTCCTATTTCACTAGCATATTTAGTATCCTTGTGCACCAACACCAACATGTTCTGCTTGTTCTTCTCTTAGCTATACTTTCCCTTTTCGTTACCCTTAAGTTCAACTGATACAATACAAAAAATCTTCAAAAGTTGCAGTAGCATACGTAGTAGGACACAGGGAACTCCTAGGTCTGTCTCCCTGCAGTCACATAATCTAATCCCTTCAATAAAATTCCTCTTTTGCTCCTTCTTGGAAGCAGTAAGATTTCTTTCCCCCACTGCTGCACTTTAGCCTATTCCTTGCACATCTGGTAGTTAAAAATCTCTTACTTTCCACCTGCTCGTGGCTTCTTTATGTACACTCATTCTTCTGCCAATATCGTAATTCAGTTTAAAAATCTCTTTTCTGTTCATAGCTTTAAGTTTTTCCATGTGAAAGTATTCCTTATCTCCACCTTTACTTTTGGCTGATGATCATCATTCACTAGGTGCCATTTACACTGACGACTTGCTGTTACATTTTCACTGTTTCACCAATTAGCCACTCATCAATTAGTCAATCAATTGCACTGAAGATTCTAACAGAAGGCAAAAAGTTACAACAGATCCAGAAAAAGAACTGAACTTTCATCATTAACAGTACCAGAACTTACCCACAGAGGTAGGATCCAATCACACCAGTGATACCTTTTTATCCCTACATATAAATTGTCCTTGGCCTTTACCATTAGCAGGAAATGAACATAGATGAACTCACGCAAGATAATTTCTTCTCATTAGTGAAATTCCTCACAAATTTCCATCTCCTAACCTGTGTTCTGCATTCTTTTTTTAGCTGTTTACTGTCACAATACTGACAATATCCAAAAGGCCGAAATATCCAAAACTGTCACAATATTAAAAATATCCAAAAAGGCCCAAAGTGTATTTGTTGCAAAGATAAAAGCCTGTAGATAACTTCCAAAGTACATTACATCTCAGTTAGCTGAAATTGTCTGTCCATGCTCATTTTATGTGTATGGCAGTCTTTTTCTATCTAAAATTTTAGAAGCTAGATGTTGAGGTGCAAATACAAACACTTGGAACATGTATAAAACAGCACAGACATCTGCCAGTATTAATTATTAGTGCAGAATCTTTTTTAAAAAATGTTTTCATCTTAGAGAAATTCAGCAGTTCAACACAGATTCCCAACATTGAGAACTTGGACAACTCAAATCATTCAAATTATGTTCAGTTTTCATTAGCAGGTTCTGCCCTCAGTTGTAACTCTGACGCTCCCATTAATAAAATAGATTTGAATGCATATAACCAAGCCAGAATTAGCTCATAATCTCCACATCATGCATTTTTCATCTCAGACTGGTCAATGCAGTACCATGCTGAATGAGGTTGGAAGTGGAATTGTATCTCCTCCAGAAATTATTTAGAAGTCTCTTTTGTTCTTAACTTCTTGTGTAAGAAATTTTGTTCTTAACATCTTATGTAAATTTTGAATTTCTTAATACAGATTAAATTAATAAATAGGCAAAAAAAAAAAAAGGAAAAAAATAAAAATAAAATAAAATGTAACACTACCCATTCCTTCTGCTACAAGTTTGGGGCTCAATATGCCTTGTTACAACCTCAATTTACTTAAGCCAGCCATCCAATCAGGATTCATTGAGCTAGGATGCAATGTCTGTTTTTGTGTATTTGGGAAGATATGAGTCTCTTAAATGGTTCCTCCACCTCTTTCTTATATATCTATATATCTTATATATCTATATATCTTATATATCTAAATCTTTCTTATGTATCTATGACTGCACTGTCATAGAAGTTTGGTCTACTTTTTTGAATGCAGGGATTCTGAATATATTTGAATTCATATCAAAGAAAAAGGGTCATAACTGAATTTGTTTAAGTCATTGGTTTCTTTCTGACATACATTGCTATTTCCATTATTTAATATTTTACAGTACCATCATATAATCTGGGTTCTAATCCATCTGGCGTCCATACATTATGGCAATATAAACAAAAAACAAGCACAGTAAAAGATACTGAAGGTTAAAAAAGTCTAGCATCCACTTACAAGAATGAAATAAACTTTAGAAATCACTATATGTTCATATATACACACACAAATATAAATATGTGTATGTATTTATATGTGTTTATATACATATATAGAGAGATGTATGCATATACATGTTTGTATGTATGTAGATGTATGTAGATATTGCCAAGCATAAATATTGAGCTGGTAGATCGTAAGTCTCAGATCCCTTGTACTTTATGCAATGTAGAGACAGCATCTGAAACACTTAGTGTTTTGCAAGTCCTGACAAATAACAAGAAAGCATGTTTTCTTCCTGCTTCATTAGAGACACTAGTAGTTAATGTTTATAGAATATCAATAATGCAGTTTGTAGTTCTGCATAATTAAAGACACCCTATGTTAATAAAATAACTTGGAAAGAGAATGCAAAACACAAGACATAAATCCTCTCATGCCTTTGGCCTAATCTCAGACAAGTTTAATTACAATGATGTTGCTGTACTATACCCTACAAAAATATTTTTTGTCACTTAAACCTATCAAAGCATACGCCCATTTATGACATTTGTGAGGAAGAGCAAACAATATAATGGCCCACAAGTGGATACTTACAGTTTATGGATTACTAGAATACACATTTGCAAAAGAATCTCATAAAAATGGAGGAAGCTTTCTGACGCAAAGAGCTACAATCCATTATTTTAAGGATCTTCTGCTAAATGAAAGAAGCCAGGAAATCAGAGATAGAAGTAAAATTCCATCTTTATCTTGATTTAGACTCTGACGCCTATTGAGAGAGAAGTCTTCCTGTGTGATTTAAGCAGAAATTGCTGCTGATTTCAAAAGGAAAATTTATGTCCTGTAGGATTTACATCCTGAATCTGTCCCATGGAAAACGAAATAAGACAAGTTTCAGAGATTCTACAGTAATGATAATCTGCAATATTTTGGTTTGATGTTTTGCCATTTCCCTACTTCAGTATTATTCTATTGCAATACACTATTACTACAGACAATTTAATGTACCTTTCTGGAACATTAATTTTATTGTATTTGGGCAGCTCACTGTTGGTTGTTTTTCTGAGGGAGCCAAAAAAAAAGTGGGAGAACAAAGATCATTTCTGCTCTGCCCCTCTTTCTGCCACTCTTAAAATAAAATAAAACAAAAATCTTGACAAATAGTGCACCTGAAATCTGGTACTCATGGTAGTACTTACAGTACAAAGTTCTGCTTTGTTCTTGTAGACCTCACCTTAGAGTCTCCACAAGTCACAATAATCAGACTTTACTGAGAAAGTGTCCCAGCTCCAATTCACACAAAGCAATATGATGGTGATAGCAAACAAAGGTAGGTACTGTAATAATTTCATAACCTCTCATATACACTACCATCAAAAAGGTAAATAATAGAAAATGGTAAAATAAAAAATAGTGACATGAAGGAAGTTACTATGCAGATAAGGGAAGAAATTAGGATAAAAATGTGAACAAAAAGTAAGTCTTCTATACTTATGGGTAGCTGAAAGAAATTCATTGAAGAAGTAAAAGCAAGCTGCCTTTAAATAACAAGCTTTTATGGCCTTCAAATTGTACAATAAGTTGTCTGCACAGGCCCATGTTCCTATAATGAATTCCCTCATTCTCACTTTCCTAATTTCCTCCTGCCATTCTTCCACCCATTTACTATATTTGTATTTAGTATAAGTTTGTCTTGATCCTACAACTGAATTTTTAAGGGCTCACCTGTTCATTACCAGTTGATCCAGCCTCTGTGATCTTGAAGTAAAAACTTATGTCTCCAGGGCATCTGTACACAGTCCCTCAAGGGCCTCTTTCTAATTAGAACCTTGGGCAATCAATCCCATAGTACACACATGAGCAATCCTTATCAAGGCCTAGGGGATAGAATGTTGTGTTAAATCTGAGGTTAGCTACCACAGAAGAGGGTTAGGGTTTACCTGCACTTTTTGTCCAGATAACTTGTATTAGTTCAACCCCATTGATCCACATAAATTAAATCTCTCATTCTGAGCGCTGAAAAATAAAATCTGATCTAGTCTTTTACTCACCCAATATATGATAGCAAATTCATCTGCTCAAGAAGAACTTTTCTCTGTACCATCAAAAACAGAGATGCTTTCATGTCACTATGTCTATCTCTTATTTCATACAAAAGTACCTCAAAGATTATCAGTATTCTATGTATGGCATATTTGGAGGCACAAAACCCAACTTGAGGTATCTTCCTTTCTTGGGATTTCTATCATCTCTTTCTAACTTCAAACTTAAAAAACATGAATAAGTTATTCAAGTATGTTCCATGTTTTCCACTGCATTTCAGAGGCATTTCTTTCAATTCATGACACATCTTCATTACTGGTTAAATATTCTCTTGACAAATCTGTATACTGAAGATTCTCAGAAAATAAAGTGAAAAACATCAGTTTCAGTGTTTGGAACAAGTGGTAATAAAAGACTTTACGACTGAGAATAAGAAAGCTGAGTATGTGAATGCGCCTGCAAGTGTGGTGAGTTAGTCCTCAAGAATAAAGTCAAGAACTGAAAGAAAGATAAAAGGATAAAAGAATTAAGATATCTCAACCACCAAAAATTAAGAAGGTAGATGTAGCAATTAACACTGAGGTTGTACCTTCCAGTGAAAATGAAGTATAATGTTTTTTCATTCATATCAATTTGTCAATATTACAGGAAAGCCTGTAAGATTTTTGGTGATCTGCCATGTAAGTAATACAGGACGAATCTGTAAAACACAAGTTAACTTTTTTTTTAGGGATCTTTGTTTCTTTTCTTTTCTTTTTTTTTTTTTTTTTAAGCTTTCCCTGGGTGAATATGGGTAAGCAGTTGTTTTTATCCCAGTGCTTTCTTGTTTTTCCTCTCACAACAGAATCTCCTATCAAATACAAATCATGGCAATGTCCATTAGCACAGCAAGACACTTTCAAGGATGACTCTAAGGCATTTATATCAGTTACTGAAAAAAAAGAAAAAGCACCACATCACACAAGCCTTTTGGGCTATTTACATGAAAATAAGACTTATGTGAAGGAATTAAATTCATAAAAAGATGATAATGAGCAACAGAAAGTAGAAATTTTTGTTGGAAAAATGTATAATATCCAGAGTATATACCCTCATTAACATGCTTTTATATTACAAAGCTTAGTTATTTTATATCCTTGTAGAAAAGCACATATGTTTACAATACAGTACTAAAGAATTTATTAGTAAATGTATGTCTACAATCAGATTTTTTTTATAGTCATTGAAATGATGGAGAAAAATATTCTTTTTGAGCCAAATGTCCAAATGTCCATAGGAAAAATACTTGCTCAACAAACAAGGATGGTTTTATATATTAAAAAAAAAAAAAAAAAAAAAAAAGGAAAAAAAAATCCAAAAGTCCAAGACTTATTTCATGTTTGAATTTACACCCTGGAAGAAGAAAAAAATATTGCTAATCCAGAGACTGATGATCTTTGTGACATGTTTCTAACTCCTCCTTTTTTTGCAAATTAAGAAAACCCAGTAACTACTACAATGAGACCTTTGGTAAACCACTTAAACCACTTAAACCACTTAAACCCCATCCAATTTTGCAGTCTGTAATATATATTGTTTTTCACCTGTTCTTTCATTCCATAGTTTGTGAAGTGATGTAACAATATAATACACTTTAAAATATAGCATCAATGGTTAGTGAAATGATATTTATCTGGCATGGCAAAATTTATTTTACTTTTTTGTTTGTTTGTTTTTTTGTCCCCAAAACATTTTCTCTTTATTGCTGGAAAGCAACATTTATCATACTTCAGAGAAAGATGAGATGGAAGAAGTGAAAACTGCTGGAGTTGATTTACTGAAGCAAAACATATCAAAGTATCTGAAAAGAACATTAAACAGTAAAGTCTGATATAGCAAACTGCAAAACACTGAATGTTTTGTGTGGGTCACAGATAATCCAATGAAATCATATTTCAGCAATGTAATACAGGTTTACAGATGGAACAATTCAGTCACCAATGAACACCACAGCAAGCTTACCAAATCTACTCATCTCATTCTTTGTTTTCTTTTCCTCTGTCTTTCATCTCTCTGCTTTGCCCTCATAGCATTCTCTACATGCCTTCCAAATATGTTTCTTACACAAATGAGGTGTGTCTTTAGAGAAAACATTTGTAAAGTGCTTTATGGCCACAGATGTCAAAGCACTTTACAAAGGAAAGCAAGTATTTGTGTTCTGATCATGCAGAGGGGGGAAATGAAGCAGGCAGAGGTTAACTGATCAAGTAAAGTCTCACAGTGAGCGAATTGGACTATGAATAATAGAGGGATAGTATTGCGTAATCCAAAAGTGATATCCGTTGGACTCTTCTCAAACACTTATGCAGTCTTATTTCAACACCGAAGATGACAAAAGGGGAGATCACCTGAGGAAAATTCAAAAGTTTTTTACGTAGGTACAAACTTGCTTTGCAATATTCCCCCTACTAAGAGAGCCAGATGTTGTGCCCACCTCCTACGGCACAACACAAGCAACTGCACAGTTCAACAGCATCAGCTGAGACTCTACTGCATCTGGTCTTGCCTTAAGCTTGGAAAAAGAAAATACCCAAAAGACAGCGCCCATCGCTCTTAGTGTCTGACTAATACTGGTAATATTTGTCAAAGTGTTTTCATGTTCATAGAGTTCCTATGGGAAATATAACCATTCCCCAACACACACTAAAAATTATTTGCTCACTTGAGGTTTTCATTGAAAGAAATGATACCACATTGTGGAGATGTAATATATTAAAAGAAGACATACCTACCTAGATTGTATCTCTATTTGAAAATGAACTTTAGAAGGAAGTCCTGAAATTATAATATAATATATCATATTATAATTTAATGCTTCAGGATTTTATCTGTATTACATTGTTCAGTAACTTTCCCCATAGTGAATTTTTTTGTTTCGATGATTCTACAAAGCACAGTGCTAGGGAATGCCTCTTTTCCTGACCTTAGAAGTACCAGTAGAAGTGATGTTAAAACTGAAATTAAGAACTGCACTCTTGACAGGCAGTTAAAGTTAGCTTTGGACTGTATGAGCAGCCTTATTTTCACCCAAAGCATCTATGTAAACTTAAGAAAGCATTAAAAAATAACTTTTCCTTACATTAAAATGAGAAAAGTACAGTTTAAGGTAGTACCAGTCTGATACTAAGCTATCAGATCAGCTAGTTCATTTCATTGAAGAAAAATTTTAAAGTTAGCTCAGATGAATTGAGTACACTGCGCTGAAGAACAATGTGTTGGATATCTCAAAGAGCATGCAATCTCACTTAAAAGTCCGTGGGAAACTTTCTGGTATTGTAGTGGTCTTTGTATGTCTCTCATAAAGTCTCATGCAACCAGTATAATTTCTGTCAGGATAAAAATACAGACTTAGAATTCTGTCCTGGGGATTTCTCAAGGGTGGATCCTGCTTTTTTTGGTTAAGCATCGCATTACCTGAAAGCTTAGCCCTGTGCTGATCTAAATAATCAGTGCTGCATTGTTTGGAATTCTGTCACAAATCTGTAAGATTCTTTGCCAATTCTTATTATTCTCCATGCATGGTGTGTCAGGCTGATGAAGGAAGGCTTGTTTACCGGGGAAAGATTTTAATTAATTGCAAGATTAAAGTATTGTCATGAAACAGATGAATAGTTCTCATGAGTCCTCTCTAGGCTTCCAAAGCAGCAGTGTCAAGCAGAAGCATTTGGATCTTTGGTGCCTCTAGTCAGTTTCATAGAACTCACAGCCCAGCAGTGCATCCTACTTGTACTGTTACCTGCCAGCATTCTGTAAAACTAAGCACAGGCTGCAAGCAGACTGTTAACCTGGACCTTTTCTACATGCATTATGGACAAGAAACAATACAGTATTTTCCCTGTAAAGGTATATTACATTTAAAAATACAAATCTGGTTACAAGCAATATCCAGACATGTTATATTACAATGAATATTCTCTAGCTATACTGTAATAAGTCCCAGAATGACTTTTTAGATTTATACTCTTTTCCTGGCTATATGCCCTCTTCTTTACCACAGGTATTTTTTGCCACTTGTATTTTTAACATCCACCTATTGTAATTGTTTAATTATTGGATGTAGAACGCAAATGGATGGCAAAGGAAGACAGAAGAGCATTTGTTCCAAAGAAACCAAAATCAGTTACATCAACTGTGTGACAGAAGATGCTGAGAAGGAAGGAGGTTGGGCAGCTGGATGGGAAACAGTGGAGATAGTAATTCACTACTTGGTATTTTTGTGAAGGGTGTGGGGAAGATTGTTTCATCACCTTCTTTCAATATTTTGGGCATGACAAGAGTGATTTTAAATTCATAGCAAACAAATTCATCATTTCTTCCTTCCCACAGATAAGCTTAAAAAATCAGTGGTTCCAATGGAACCTATATTTCATTTCCTGTATCTCTAAAAAGGGCAGAGAAGTTCTCTTTGGTTGGCTGTTTCTGCTAAAGCTATCACCTCTGAAGCAGTTAACAGTATCGCTTGTGCTAGGCTCCCTTTGGAGGCCGTACCCATTCCAATGAAGGGGGCAGTAGGTAGTATCATTTTCTTGAAGCTACTGTTTCAAGCTGTCTGCAAAGGCAGACAGACATCAACTCATCTGCTTAGGTTCATTTGACATTTTGAAGGTTATCTTTGTAACCATAAGGGCTAGAGGCTTAATTACTTTTGCAATGAAAGCTTAGATTCTAAAGCACTACTATATGACAAATTCAAAATGAACTATAATTATGTAGCAATTTACAAGACTGCATAATCACATTATACATTGGTCCTTTACAAGATGCTCAGTGTCTATCTAAGGTTGTAGGAAAAAATCAGGGGGTGCCTTTCTGTGCCAGTACGCGCCTGTCCTTGCCCCCCACCTTCAGAAAAAGCACAGAACCATGTAACTATATACTATGCTTTTGCACTGCATGCATACAAGTATGCAGAGCTAAATTTGCAGATCAGGACACTGCCTGCATATTTTAACATGAAAGCTAAACTTTCTATTATTGCAGCATTTCCTATGGTATTTAACAGAAACTGCTTCTGAGATTAGTTCTTTGGAAACCTGGCAGGGCTCAAGAGGACTATTCAGCTGTTTCATGACAATACTGTAATTGTGCAATTAATTAAAATCCTCTCCTCAAAATAAAACTTCTTCAGCATGTTTCCCAGCTGCTGAGTTTCCAAAGTACACTGGAAGACTTTGTGTAGCATCTCTGCTGGATCCCCAGATCTTCAGGGAGCTATTCTTACCTCTTCCTCGGAAGATCTCTAGGTGCTAAGCACCATTTGAACACCAATCAGACACTAAGGAATGTCAATAACCCTTCAGTAACCTGTGTCTTCCCTGCCATCCTCTCCCAGGGTCCATGACACAGATCTCCTAAGCATTCCAAAAGCTTCTTATCTGACAAAGAAACTTCATGGCTGACCGAAGGAGCAGTACAAGCAATATTTGGGTATCACTGGGTAAGTCCACTAGAGTTTTCCTCAGTGTCCCTGCAATTTATAAAGGCATCTTTGAGAGACTGTTGCAATACAACGATATGCATGCAAGCACAGTTGACTTCTTCAGCTGTTTCTTTAGATGATCCATGCACAAACCTACTCTATGCATAGTACATAAAATAAAACAGCACTCACTAGCATTCCTCACTCATTGCCTATTGGATTTTTTTTTTCCTCACAATATTAAAAGAAATTTGATGATAAGCTGGCATGTACTCAATATTGAAGGGACCAACCCTGCCTTATTTGCACGCCCCATATGCTGTCTCTGTTCTTCTTATACTTTTGATCCCAAAGGTCTTGTAATGCATGGAAAAATAAATGAATCTGCAGAGTGAAAGTGTTGTCAACACTAGGTTGTCAACACATTAGATACAAGAGAAGAGGGTTACTTCACTGCCTTTATGCTTGTGCCATGGGATGAATGTCTATTAGTGGCTGGAGGGTAGAAGGCTTACTTGTGGAATGTATCCTGCGGTTTAGTCTCATTGAAAAGGAATCTTGCACACACATATTGAGCTCTGTGATGTGAACCAAAGCACAGAAAAAAAAAAAAAAAAAAAAAAAAAAAAAAAAAA
>NC_048900.1:17773845-17790326 GCF_011077185.1 Oxyura jamaicensis | reverse complement strand
AAAAAAAAAAAAAAAAAAAAAAAAAAAAAAAAAACACTTTCTGGGACCAGCTTGAGGTGCCATGCCTACATAGCACTGTGTACTTCTTCATGACCACAGTATTTCAAGTAGTAAGATGTCACTAAGGGCAAAAAAATACCAAACCAGATTTATTGCAGGATAAGGGCAGGCACTGCTTTCCAATCAGTGAAGAGTGGCATCTCTTACAAATTGCAGCCTTCAACTTCTGCTCTAGGAATACTTTTTATGAGACTGTTTTTCTTAATATTAATCATGATCTAATGTATACTCTAATGTATATGTACTCTGTTTATGAAAACACTGAAAATTTTAAAGAGAAAATTTTAACATTTAATACACAAGTGAAGAGGGACATAGAACGGAAACTGTCATATAACCTTATTTTGAGAAGTTTCTAATGCTTTTAGTAGAAATAAGAGGAAACTACTGACTTTGAAAGCCATCATCTCATACTCCCTTAGAGTTGCTCTAAAAGTTCCATAAGGAATTAGGTCAGATGTTAACAAACCACACTTCCTGAGTACGTTAAATGGATTACTAGGATAAGCCACACACCTCGCATACAAGCAAGCCCATGATCTATCCATTTCGTTTTATATTGAGGTAAAGGTTGAAACACAAGTATAAAGCAAGGGATGCTAGTTCTTTCAGTTCTTATACCCATGGTTTTGTTCTATGCAAATAGGTTTCAGTCCTACTTTTTTATACAGCAATGATAGAATTACTACATTCATATATAATGTTTTAATAACTAGTGGTTTCCAGTCTATTTTTAATTAACCAAGTGATAAATGACATTAAATTTACAAGTTACTTTCTTGAAGTGCATAATAATCTCTTTTTTAAGTTGAATACATTTTTAATCCTTAGCATCTCATTTAATCATAAGAAGAAATGCCTACAGAGACAGTCACACAAACTTTTCCTTACCCAAAAAATGTGTAAGGTTTGACTCTCTTAAGTTATACAAACCATCTAACTTCATACCAATGAATTGTTGTAGACTTAAAAAAATTACACTTGTATATAAAATTAAGTAGATGTTCTAATTTTTGCAATGTGCCACCTCCTAGATGGAATTTGACTGATTCTTTCATTCCCCTACAATATTAGGAGAACAATTATAATAGCACAAGAAAGCCATGAAAAAGATTGTGAGGAAGAAGATCAAAGAAGGTGCATATGTAAGATAAGATGGAAAGCTTCTAAGGTTTTGTGTGCTCTGATCATTCACCAGTATTCATAAATCTTTTAACATTTTTTCAGCTCTTTTTGATTTTGTGTATTCAATTAATTTCAACAAAATGTGTTCTAAACACTTCACAGGCATTAGCAGGGCACAGGAGTACTGAGCCTGAAGCACCTTCAGGAAGAGAAACATTTCCCTAAGATGCCCCCTATGGAAAAAAGAAAAAAGAAAAAAGAAAAAAGAAAAAAAAAAAAAAAAAAAAAAAAAAAAAAAAAAAAAAAAAAAAAAAAAAAGAACACCTTACAGAGAGTACTCATTTTCTATTGTGGTCAAAGATGGGCCTTAAGATAAACCCAGGATCAAAACACTTCCATTGACTGTACGTTTGACCAGCTACATAATCAGTATTCTTTAATGTCCTCATACATGTAATAGCCCTTTTGGGGGGGGGGGCGGTTGCTCTATGATTTCATTCTCAATGCAAGCTTTCCTTCAGACATTCAGATTCAGATAGCTTAAACATCGTGCTCATCTGGGGCTCAAATTTCTGTTACTTCTGTCCATTCTTACTGCATCATATCTTCCAACACCTTCCCCACTACCAGTCCAAGAGCCTCCCTTCCTCAATCAAGAGCAGAGCATGTTTGAAATTCTACATTTAAATCAGAATCAGACATTTATAATTTCATATTGATATTCCAGTAAGTACCGTGTGAAATTCCTTTGTAAAGTACGCTGTGTCCTATAAGACTCCTGCATTCCCTTCGATGGTATGATTCTGTGAGATGCTGAGTGCTGCCTGTGAAATGCTAGATGTGTTAAAAATCTTTTGAGGGAAGAAATTATCTGCTATTCATGGGACCAGCCTTAAACACTTTTTGTGTATTGTATACTTTGTTCTTCACAGACAAATGCAATTTTTCTGGAGGACAGACCTATTCTCAGGCCCTGAAGGGTCCTGAAGAAAATTTCTAAAATCTTTGACATAAATAATCATTCCTAAATTCCTCTATTAATAAGGTAAGATTTTCGTTTTGATTGAATAAGAATAATTTTGGCCAGTAGTTTTTATAGGTCACAGAATCTACCACAGCAGTTTCTCAAATCATACTTTGTTATCAGCAGTGGCGCAAGGGAGGATGGACAGTGAATTGGGAAAAGAAAGAAAAATCACAAGATTTTGGTTTGATAAGAATCCTTCTAAGCAGTGTTTATTAATGATAAAAAGAATAAATTTGTGCATAAAGAACAATAAATACAAACTAAAACTGTTGACTTCTATGCAGACCCTTAGAGTATAGGAGTTCATTTTTTCCTACGTGGGGTTGGAAGTGAATATTTCCTGTCATGCTTCCACCTCGGAATAACTAAGCCCCTATTGGATGTGACCTAATAAGTAAGAAGTAATAGTAGGTGTAAGAATGTACCAGTAATGGGAACGAGAATTTCAGTATAGATGCTCTTAACCAAAACTAGGTCAATACCTAGAGGAATTCCATAAGCCTGAAAAGGGGCAGGTAAATACTGCAGACAGGCTCACAACAGGCTATGTGTGTTTTAGGGATGTAGCTGCCTGTCACTAAGGTCCTTATTTTCTTTGCTACACAAAATTCCATGTATTAGAACCCCACAACACCAGGAACTGGAGTAGGTGATAAAAGAACTGGGGGCGCTCTATGATTCCCAAGTGATACAGCGGTCATTGCAGTGGGTGGCAGTCTAATCCAAGAAAACTTGTTTTGTACCCTTGCTGAATTAAACCACAAACATCAATGTTTAAAGAGCATAGTAATACAGTAAGGTCTGATCAACAAGTAACCACATAGTACATGCTAAAATAAGTAGAAAGAAAATAGAATTAGCAGGATGTGCTACAGAAGACTCCACTTTAATTATAATGAATGCAATAGCTGGGGAACCTAAATTACTACATTATTACAAACTTTAACACAAGCTGATATCTGACTAGATAGTCTTTGTGCTGAACTAGGATGACATTTCAACCATCAAGGAAATGTTAAATCCCATTTCAAGAAAAATTGTGGTTAGCTAGTAGCTTAAGATAAAATTCTAGAAATGGAGTACTTAGTGTAAGTGGAACATGAAATTATACAGGTTTTAGGGCTTGAGTTACAACCTAAGGTATTCCTCTCAAATTACTTTAGAGGGAGGTTCTGCCACCATGAGCATCTCCAGTAGGCTTTAGAACTGCTACCTAACAAGGTATCCTATGAATATGCAACAGCAAATGAATTACTAGCTGTTCAGATGGTTCAATATTGCAAGGAGGAAATGAGAACAGGGAGGCATCTGCACCGGTGGTGGAAAAATTCTTGTTAAACCCTTTAAAAGCAAGAGAATTAGGAAGGTATAAATTAGCCTTTGAGATGAATATATAGCACTAACCAATACAGACCTAATGGAAGTACCAAGCACCTGATATGATAAGAGGGAATATTGGGAAAAAAAAAAAAAAAAAAAAAAAAAAACTCTATGGGACTCTATGCATGGATGGAATTGATGTTGCTCTTATGAAGTTACAATCTTTTATTCTTTTATACTTAGCAATGCAGGTTTTTATCAGCACTAACATCTGAACATTTGAAGAATATGATCTCTTCTGATATCCATCTAGAATATGAGATGAAGGAAAGCTGCCTTTGGATGTAAGATGATGCCCTTGTCCTAGGATATCCAGTAACATAGATGGTCTTGGAAAGTAAATCATTAAGAACATTAAGTTCTCATACTGAAAGTGTTTTGTCAAGACAGAAGCTATCATGATCACACAGAAAACATCTTGTTTGGTAATTCTCAGCAACCAGGACATTGTACGAATTGCTGAAGCATTTAACAGAGCCAAGGACCGGTGAATAAAGAAAGCTTCTGCCAATGCTTCTGGGACTTGAAGCAAAATTCAAGGTAAATACACAGGGGAAAAGACATACTGCAAACTCATGCAAAGTGTTGCAGAATATCCCACATGTTCCATAGATTCTATCAGCTATTTCCATTTAAATGGCGCTTTTCCCCATAGTCTTCAGGTTGAAGGCAAAAGACGAGTTGAAGATTACAAGGAATGGTCTAACTGCTAGAGTAACTTAGCCATGCATTGAAAGATGGTCAATACTTGCAGGACTGCAAAAAGATCAAAAGGCCAAAACCCATACTACCTCTGACATTTCATGAATTAAATCATTATATTTTTCTATGTAATCAATCAGCTATATTGAACCTCTTTTGAAAAAGGATAAAGTTTCTAAAAGGAAATATTGCCCAAAACTGAACTTACAGTCAAGGTAACAGAATTCAGGAATGTTTCTGTAATGTCTTTTAGTTCCCTGCAAATTTAAGATTGAAAGATTTATTATGATACTAATTTAAATGGCCATTTTTACGACCGGTTACTTAAAAGATTCATAAATTTCACATCATGCAGCCTGTGCGTATTTGGGACAATGAAAACATGTCATCAGCCAGGAGCTTGAGTCCTTCACCTGAGTTTTCTCTCTATAAAAATCTTTTTTTTTCTGCATTAACATGACTACATTTTTGTATTAGTTAAAAGGTCAGCAAACATACAGGATACTCGGTTCAGTGACACTGCACAACACAAACATACCTTTTACAGAAGATACAGAATCGATGTGTAAGGTGTCTCATTTACCAGTGCTCAGTGAACCAGAAACATTGGTTTGTTAACTGACGGATATTGACAACTTTACAAATGCCCATGACGATGTAGTTTCATAACAGCCCACATTTACACTGCATTACTCATTTGCAGCACCATGTTCCATAACAACCCTTTGTCTCTTCCTCTGCTCCCCTCAGTGAGCTGTAAATCATGTCATTAAGCAAGTGCTTCCAAAGCACAGTGATCTGTCATGATCCAGTGAAAATACCAGTTATAAAGTGGGCACTTAATCTGTCAGAGTTTGTGGTGATGCACTCTGTACCAAGGACCACCATGTTTTGCTGCCTATAAGTATTAAATGACAGAAGTTAAGTGATAATGTGAATTAATTTCTCAATCATCTGGACGTATGTAAACATTACAGGGATTATTCTGAAAAAAAAACAGGGTTGTTATTAAGCTTACAGTTTTTCAAGTCATATTTTCAATTATTGGATTGTGTTCTACCAGAGTCAAACAAATTGAGAGAGGTCAAAAAGCAAAATTTGACATTCAGTTCCTAAATCCAGCTTATGATAGGTATTTCTGATTTTTTTTTTTTTTTACCCCAGTTAAGGCCCCCATGCAAAGGTCTGAGTTTTTGTTGTTTTTTGTCTGTTTGTTTTTAAAGAAATGTTACAAATGATCGAAGTACTTAACACACGGTTTTTACATTAGTTCATCCCCTTGGGCAAACTTGAGGCATAATCACCTGTTGAAACCTATTTCAAACCTTTTCTGTAAAGGTGAAATGTATGACATATACTGTGTAAGTGTGGTGCTGTCCAACTTGGCACACATTTACCTGTGCTAACATCAGCCATATAAAAGTGAAGCACCTCCTGTAAGCTAATCATCTAGGTCTCCTCCGTGAAAAAAAATGGAAAAAGCAAGCACCTCTGGAGGATCAGGTAGGTGACAACAAAAGTTCAGCAGAATTCCCCTGTGAACATGACTTCTTCTCTCCACTGACCATAAAAAGTGCCCTGGTGATAAACATTGATAAAATGCTACCTTATGATGGCTGAAGACAGGTAAGGTGAATTCAACCCTCAGCATCTGAATCAAATCTACCGATGGGTGCCAGCAGAATTTGGAAAGGTAACTGCAGAAATTAAAACACAACTTCAAAGCAGCTGGCATTCTCCTGAACCTTGTATAATGTTTCTGCATTTTTCATTCTGCCCATCCACAAATCAATAGTTATAATATATTTTAAAACATTTTAATAAATATTTTCAAGGCTGCATGGTTTTTATTACATAGAATCAAAGACACTTCACCACTAGAACAGTTCAGCTACATCGTAATTGCCATGGCCATAGATTTCTTTTCAACAAACAGGCCTTTGCCTTGTGTGAATCATTGGCATACTGTACTTGAAATCTGCAACAAGCATCCACACATGCTGTTGATTTAGATAAAAGAAACCCACTGGCACAGTTTGGATGACTGCTAAGCAATATGTACCTCACGTGATGCCTTTTAATAGAAAGAGCACTCCATATTACATACACACAGAGCAGGTATAAAATTAGAGACAGACTGGGGCTGAAACACTAGACTATAATCAGAGTTCACACAACTTCAGACAGCAAACCCCAGCTTCAAGACCCCACAGTCTTCTCCAGTTCTCCATATATTTGTCTGACAATCCATATCCAGTTATCAGAGAATCTAAGCAGTGAATGCAAGGATTTCTGGCATAAATACAGCTTCAGAATTTGATATATATTTTTGTACATATCAGTGAACAGCACATCTGAACAAATCTGTTCTCTGTGATTTACCCACTTCGTAATCTCTAATTTTTTGACAAACTATTTTTACTCTATTTTGGATTAGCCACAGCCAGGAAGTACTTGAATTCTTATAGACTGGCTTGTTCTGTGAGTCAGTAAAACTACACTAATTCAGGTACAATGGAAGGAAACACTTAGAATATAACAGACTAACCTTTGGAATTTTTTACTCAGATATGTCATGTCTTCTACAGAAATGTTTCTCATGAATTCTGACAAGCAAGTCTGGTGCCATGCCTGACAGATGAGAACCATGCTGAAACCTGAGACTGACTATTTTAATTGGGCTAGAGATGTGACAGTTGGAAGTTAGGTTATATAATTCACCTTCTACTTGTATTAGCTGCAGTGTGACACGAGATTAAAATCTGAGAGTAAAGGACTATCTATTAGTTTCAGGATAAACTGCAAGAAGTCTTTGTCTTCTACCAGCAAAGGGTATGCTTGAATTTCTCCAGTTCCTTACATTATGATTTCTTCTGTCCAAGAAGGGTGAATAGACAAAATAACCATTCAGAGGCAATGCAGAAAAAGCATTCATTAGCTATCATTGCCATGCCTGGGGCTGCTCATAACTGAAGTAAGACCTCATGAAATCAAAGCGTCCATAAGGAATGGTTTTGCATATGATATATCCATCTAATTAACAAAGAGAGGAAGTTCTTGTTTGTTACTAAAACCAGTTCTGTAACATAAAAGTGAAATTAGAAAGAATACTGTTAGGGTTTTTGTTCTGTTTGAAGAAAGCTATTTTCAAAGTGAAGTTTTAGAGAAAAATCTGCCCTTCATTTCTTCCAGATGCAACTGTTTGCTCTTTGGGCTGCTATTGTCAATTTTTCTTGCCTCTGCCCTTCAGCTATCCTATTGGGGTCTCTCAAGTCCTGCAAATATGCCTCTTATGAGTATTTCATTCCATGTCTCAGGTTTTCCAAATACTTTCCCCAAAAGGGGAAATACACTGTATGTTTTTCGGTCACCAAATAGCTCTTTCCATTATCATACGTCTACATTTTCCATTCTTAATCATCCATTCATGGTGCTTAGAGTTCATCTTGTTGTTAGTTCAAGGCTATATCTCTTGTGTTTTGCCTAGCATAAACACTCCACAAATATTGTAGATGAATATCTTATTTACTCCCACTTTCTCTATTTCTATCTTTTGTATGCATCCAATACGTCCATATCATTTGGCCATCTTTTACTCTGAGTAATTTGGGATTTTGGTCATTTCTTCTAAGTCCACTGGCTCTTATTGTGAAATTCATTTTTTTATTCTTCTGTTTCACTGAGACTTTTCATATCTTGCAGCATTTTTTTCTAACCTTTTTCTTCACTTTTCTTCCACAGTATTTTTCATCTTTTTCTTTTGGGACTCCTTTCCTTTCTCATTCTGTTCTTGAATAGTTTTATTATGGCTCTTTCAATTCAGCTCCCCTTACCTCTTTCCAAATTAGCTCATAACCACAAAAAAACAATCAAAGAAATATCAGAAACTCATAACTATACAGTTTTTAATCTTTATCCAGCATGTCAATTTACTGTGGGTAAATGATACAGAGATTCTTACTATCTCTGTACTCACATACTTTCATTTACCACTTGAGGATCATACAGCATTGGTTGCCCAGCTGAATTTTCCTTAAAAACCTTTTCACTCAAGAAGCATAGAAGAGGATATGTTGGGAGAGACGATTATATTTGCACATTAAGCAAGGACTGTAAAAATAATCCACCGATGCACACCTGTGGATAGAAATTTCTCTTCCAGATGTATGTACTTGTCAATTAGAAAGCTTCTTTCTTGACAAGCATATAAACAGATTTAAACTACATTCCTGCAAAATGTATTTTTTTCTGTGTGGTACAACATCTGATTTATAGATTTTTGGCATAAAAAGGGCCATTAGAAACCCAATCATTCCTTATAAATGTGGCCCACCTGTGGGTTTGTTTTCTGCATACTTATAATATGATTTTAGTCTAACTGCTGGTATAGCACAGCCATTTTTTCTGCTTGGAATTGCAGGATTCCTATTCATTATTCTTGGGAAGATAAAAGATAAAGCCATGTTTGGGCTTTTGTTCTTTTCCTTTCAGCAATAGTTTGCATGGTAGCAAGTCCAGTGAACTGTCTGTGCCTCTTGTCAAGATGCAATCTGTTAAGTACTCATCGCTCTGTCAGTCAGCTAGCCCCCAAATTACCTGTTCTGTGTAATTTCCTGCTACCTTTTAAGCACTGACATATTCTAACTCTTTTTAAACTTAGAAGTGATTGTCTTGGGAAAAGTGTAATTTCTGGTGTCATTTCAGTTACTTGCAAACTAAACCTTAAGAGAGTCCTCTACCACTAATGGTAAAATAAACAATGAGACCTTGGAAACATTTTTGTCAAGAGAGTCTTGAAGGTTAGTTCATGAATCCTTAATATCCAAATGATCCTGATAAGCTTTTTCAACATTTATTGCTATTTCAGGTTGCTGCTACAAGTGGGACATCCTAGTTTGTTATTCTGTCTTTTTATCTCTCACATGAATAAATTACAGGGTTCTGCTTCTTATCACAGAAAACATTCCACTGATCATCTGGGGAACACAAAATATTTTTTTTCAGTCTATAAATTATTCTTAAAGAAACTCTCAGAACTAGGAGACAGCGGGTTGGTTTTGTTTGGGGTTTTGTGTGTGCCTTTTTGACAGCATTTGTCTAAAATAATCACGTGTGGTCTATCAAATTTTAGTTTTGTCATCAGAGCTGTCAATCTTTCATAAAACGTAATTTTAAAAACATATGCACACACACAATAAACCCTTTGCAGTGTCTTGGCCAATGAGTGTGAATGACAAATACACCTGGCTGCTCTCCTATGGTGTTTTCTTACTATTCATGGGCAGAGAAAGTGATTTCATGGTAGAAGGTTGGAAAATGACCTCTTGTAATGATGAAATTTGCATAAATAAATGCTGATTGCACAAAATGAATAATGTGGAGTGAGTATCATCACAATAAGTTGTCTCCTACTGACACAGAGACTAAGTTAGAAGCATACAATTATGCAAATCAAACTAATGCCAGTTTCTCATTACTGTCATGGTGGTGGAGGCAAACACATATCCTCCATAGACAGCCTGATGCTGGGACACAAGCCAAAATGTTTGGTTTTGCTGACATAGTAACTGAGTCAACAAAAATAGGATATAATAGTAATACATCAGAGGAATCCATATCAGGGCAGACCTGAAACTTAATGGACTGTGAATCTTTTGTCTGCAGAGAGGCCTTTCACTGGTATTGACCTATAGTATGTCTGCTTCCACTTTTGCCCATTTTATAGAAATAGATTACAAATGCAATTGCTTTTTGGAGCTGAAATGTCTGCAAAACAGTCTATTAGCTTTCCTTATAACAGATGAGATGACATTTATAAATACTTAAATAATGTCATATATCCCATGTTTAAAAACTTCCCAGAATAATTCACAGACTGCTTGTGGTTGCTTGATCTAATGTTTATGTGAAGTCTCATTATGACACCACTGGGATTTTCAAACAATACCACTTTTCTTTTGCCATCTTAAAAATATTCAGACAAAAGATGCTGTTTTTCCTTAAATAAATAAATAAATAAAGTAAAACATGCAGCAGCAATTACCATTAATATGAGGGACTGAATACAGAAAAGATGTTGATGGCTCCACTTAGAGTATTGCTAACCCTTTGGAACATGTAAGACATTGGTACTGTGAGTCACTGAAAAAGAGTCTAGTGCTCCATTACTTCCATTTCTTTTTCTTACACAAGTAATTATTACTTGTTTTCCCTCATCTACATATTTCCCTACATCAGCGCACACCTCCATACAAATGACAGTATGCAATTCAGAAATACGAAACCAAGACTGAGCCCACAGCTGGAAGCTAGCACCATCTTTCCAGGTCACCCAATGCAAGAACATTTTGAGGACAGTAATTTGCCTCTCCAACAAAATTCTGCATTACGGGTCATGTCAAAAATATGATTTTGCCCCAGGAGGAAAAAAAAATAAAAAATATCCACTTGACTTTTAAAAGAAAACCAAAGAAAGAAAGAAAAATCCGGACATTTATGAATCAATGGTATCAACTAATGTCAACAGAAACATCTTTTACTCTGTGAAGGCATACTCCATAAGCTCCTCAGAAGAGTCACCCAAATTTACCTTTAATACACACATACATTCACCCTTAATTTCAGCTGCAGATAATGTCCTGGGACAGAGCAATTAATGGCATGTATAAGAACGGACAGTTGAAATACTTCTGAAAGTCCTTCCAGGACAGACTTCTGCATTGCCATTACCACTGTTGCATTTATAGTTCCAGTAACTGAAGAAAAGGTTTAACAGAGACAAAGAAATCTGTCCCACGTTATTTCAGGACCTCAGCTTTTCTCTAAAAAAAAATATTAAAAAAGGAACCATTAAAAACAAACACCAGAAGCAGTCCACAGGCTCCAACACTGGACGCCACAAGCTAACTGCCAGAGCACTGAACGATCTGCCTGTCTGTGCTGCCTGCTAACAGCCAGACAGCAGCTCAGCAGCCTCCCTGCACACGCTCCCATGTACAGACATGAGGAAACACAGCTCCTTCCTTTTACACATCCTTCTTGAAAAACATTACTGCTTCCAGAAGGCACACTGGAAGTACTGATGAAGCAACAAGGTGGGAACATCCCTGCATAGATGCCTTTGGAAGCAAGGACAATTCTGTAAGGCACTCATTTTTATGAAGTTATTTAAGTTACAGAAGATGGGTACTTCCTTGCTGATAAAGTTTGGTCCCTTCTGAGATGCTGCTTAAAACACAGAGATGACAAGTTACACTTTGACTTTTAAAATTACTATTGCTTTTCTTTGGAAATATAACAGATTGTATTTGATGACAGGCACTTAAGAAAAAATCTCAGGAAAGGAGGGCACCTCTGGGAAAAAAAAAATGAATAAATAAAATTAATCTCTTTTCATTCACAATTCTTCTCTGAACTCACTCAACATGAACATGTGCTGTATTAGCCAACAAACTCCTTAGTTTTTTTTTTTTTTTTTCCAGAGTAATGTATTTTCTGCAAGTATATTCAGCATATATTTATTGCCCTAATACTGATGCATTATTTTAGGATTACAGTTCCAGTAAAGCACTGAATTCCAGTAAGGATATAAATTAAAAGAAAATACATAAACTTCTAGTTCCTCACACATCCTTCATCTGTGAGTCCACAAGTCATTAAAGGGGTTCATCACAAACAGAGATGCAAAATACAAGGGAAGGAGCCCACGTTAAAAACTGATGACAAGCCTGTGAAAAACTGGAAACTTTGTTCACTGAGGGTTAGTAGAATGTATATTAGCACAACAATTTTATCATAGTAGGTGCATATCTGTGTTCTCTGTTAATCATTTTTCTAGCTGTTGCCAATTTCTAGCAATTTGACATAAATATGATTTTCTAAATAATTTATGGAGCCACACTGTTAAGCACAGAAAAGTGCTGTGAAGGAACAGACATTAAAGAAGATGTTCACATACACCCTAATTTCAGGAAAAGTTTCAAAATTCATCCTGCATTTTTTTTTTTTGAGCCTGAAGACATTCAAAAGCCTGTAGGAGAATAGGTTTCATTGGCTGCGCCCGCAGCCCCAGGCAGGCGCAGTCTGTGGCGCAGCCAGCAATCTGCTCCTGCCCACTCCAGGCCTCACAGACCCACTGGCACTCTCTCCTATCCAGAGCACAAAGTGGCCCCTGGTTATTTCTTTACTCTGCTTGGCACCTTCCAAATGGAGATTTTATTACAGTAATTTCCACCTATCCTCACATGCTTTGAAGTCTCCTCACAGAACCCATGATTCTCTTCTTTATTTTCATGCCGTCGGTTTAAAACTGGCAAGTTTTACCCGGGTTTATAACACAGTTTATAACAGAGCACACATACTGCCATTTTCTCATGTTAGGATCTGAAGCATGTCAGCACTCCCATCTACTGCTTCTCTCACTTTTCAAGTCTGTTTTCCTCAACTCAGTGAAGCTGAATGGCTGAGAGGATCTCAAAGTAAAGATACTCAGGAATGGACTGATCGGAGGAAAACTAAAAGACAACTTCGGTTTACACACCAGGAAAGTAGCATTTGTGGGTCTTCTGGTGGGTGACATCCATTCTATCTTGAAATAAGGCTTTCTGAGGTTTCAAGTTTATAATAGACATGTACAGCTAACTGACTTTTATCTTGCTTGTGTCATATTGACAGTAAAAAGTAATAGCCATTGAGATGGATAGCCACAGCTAAAACGTAGTTTCATGGGGACACTTAGAGCAAAGAACTGTAGATTCATGTCAGGTGGGGCTTAAGTATCCCCTTCAAAGCTCACTGTTACAAACATCCAGTGCACAGATGACCTGCCTTCAGAATATATGTTTCTATATTGATTTCCACAGTTTCAGAACAACAGGAAAAGCCAAGTGAAAGTTTCTTTGCAGAACACTAAAAGTAATTTACCTTCTTCTTTTGATTCCATCTCTGTATTTTGCTTTATGGTTCACAGTACAAGTGCTTATTTTAAAAATTCATTCGTGACTCAGAAAGAAAGCACAGAGTTGAAGATCTTTGGGAGTGCAGAGCAAGAAATGAGCCACAAAATGAAATGAAACAAAACAAAACAAAAATACATTAGGATTTAGTGGTAAGTCATTACACAACAAAGTTTATTTTTTAAACACAGAAACATTGGTTGTTCTGGTAGCTTATAATATTATAATTCTAGCATCAATATGAAGAGTAAAATATGTTATGAAGATCCTGTTATTATGAACATAATAACACTGTCTTCTTATGGTCTGTGCTCCCACTAACAAACCTGCTCCTGAAGCCTAGCTAAAATAGTTTCCCTGTGCATTATAAAACCATGATTTTAAGATTTTCTAGGGTCATGACCAATGGCCTTTCTTAAGCAGTACAAACACAAACACCCTCCCCTGCAGCATTATGCTTCTAGGACCATATATCTATTTTGAACAGTTAGTTTTCTTTCTCTTTTTAAAAATTGAAATGACATTTATAGAAGGGACCTGACTGTTACTTGCTGTGAAATGCCTACCTGTGTCAAAAGGTGCTGTCTGCCTCTGCCTCTCCGCAGCAAAGTCTCCAAAGCTCTGTGTTGAACAGAGGCACTCAATAAATTGGACTTTGCAATTAATTCTGAGCTGCCCCATACAAACTCTGTTATTCAGGATTCCTATTTCAGGTTATCTGAAGAGTCAAAAAAATATAACCTAATTTGTTACTGTTGCTTTACAGTTTGAAACACTACACTCTCCTGACACTATATTTCTGTTTAACCATACTTAACTTGTTTTCTTTTAAATAAAAAACATACTGTGAGTGTCACTAACCTGCAGAATAACATCTCATGCCATGACAGCAGTGCACCCTGCCTTACATGCTTACAAGAACAAGAATTACTCCAAGGGCTGAGACTGTATATACAAGCTTGTGTTTTCTGTGCCTACCACCAGACACCTGATTTGTTGCAATAACTGAGCCAGTTATATTTTACAGCTAATAGAATGCCTGTCCTCTCTGAGAGGAAAGCTGGCTTCTCGAGAGATGAAATGTTTGAGGACAATTTCTCTTGGTATTTCTTGAAGGATTGTTCATTGTGGTAGGTCTGCCAGCATTTTTTGCCTTGTGGACCTTAAAGAGCAAACTAAAAGCTCCTGGAGAGTAAAAGTGTGCAATTTCTCTTGCAGCTGTTAAGGAAGAGTGTTAACGACAAATTGTGTTTTAAAGTAAAAAAAAAAAACAAAAAAAAAAAAAAGAGAGAGAGAAAGAGAGAGAAAAGAAAAGGAGTTTCCCAGTTCCCTCAGTTCCTGCTAGCAAAGGCAGAGGACTATCTGTTAAGCTCCTTGTAGGCTTCACAGCCAAATATTTTTATAGCTCTTCTTTTTCCAGTGGCTTAATCATTCTTCAGCATTCACGAACATTCAAGCCCTTTACTCTCACTTCTGCTCACCAGAGTAGTCACTATAAAATACTATCTTAAGATGTTAATAGAAACTGAAACTTGTAACTATTGAATTGGAAAAAATAATCATCATAGTAAGCTGCCTCAGCTGACTGAGGGACTTGGACAAGCTGGGCCAAGGAAAGAGGTAAGGCCACAAAGCCAGCAGGGGGGAGGTGGTGTGTCAGCAGCAGAGCTGTAACACTCACTGTGCCAACAGCTTTGTCTGATGATGCTTCACTTGGGAGTTTATTTCTTCATTTTCAGATCAAATAAAAGCTATTAACTTTCCTTAAAACTTTTATCTCTCCAGACTATATCTGGATATCTGCATATCTGGGAACTTTAGCTGTTAGAGAAAATTTAGCACCCGACAGTAGGAAGAGGAAGTATAAAACCCATGCCAAAAGCCTCCTGGAGTCATTTTGGGGCTTATACATTTTTAAGATACACTGTGATGCTGTTACAGTATGGGATGTTATTTTACCATCTAGTGAACTCTATATTGAGGAGGACAGCATCCTCATGGCAACCATTTAAAAAACAATTCAGATATTTTGTGTTAAACTGAATTCAGATAATCAATACAAATCTAATAAATCTAATAAAAAGCTAATAGCAAGAAAGTATTTTCACCAAACATCCCCTCCCCAGTGACCTTTCAGCCTTCATCCCTACACAAGATTTATAGAATACCTTCCAGAGTTAATCCAGGAACTCAGTAACTAATGGATACTAAAAATCATGGACTCAATAAAGACATTAGTTTTATGGCCCATTACAACCTTCTTACTGTACATCCTACTGATCTTTCTCCATTCACTGGTGCTAAACAGCAGTTTCTGTCTCAGCTCCACAGGAATTCTCTCCAGCTAACACCTATCCATTGAAAAACCCCTTCCTCTCAAGTCGTCAAATCAATTAACATAATAAAGTTACACTAAAAACAATTGTTTCTATCATTATCTCAAAATTTACTGCTTCTACAACCATATTGCCATGGCTACTTTAACTTAACCAAAACAAATGCTGCACTGAAAGGAGGTGGTTTGTTTGTTTGTTTGTTCGTTTGTTGTATTTTTCCTCCTTCTCAATTTCTTTCCACTTATACCACAAAATTAAATTGCTCTTGATAAAAGCTACACAAGAAGATGAGACAGTTCACGTAGCTCTGTTTGGCCTGAGAAAGACAATGCAGAAACCGGACAGCTGGTCAGGCCAGCTAGAGAGCATCCTAAATCAGGGAAGGGAAACAAAGTTCAAAGCGAGAGAACTGGTGACCAACACGGCTCTGCTGCTTTCCCCACTGCACTGACTCCGAAATAAATGAGAGAAGTACCCACTGAGAAGGACTGTTTGACAGACTTGGAGACTTTAAGCAGTGCCTTTTATCTCAAAGAGAGGCTCTCATAAATTTAGATTTCATTTATTTTGTATACTCACTCAATTTGAATTTCAAGCTGCTCCATGTCCAATTCTCTCTTTAAAGTACACCTCAGTCAAAAAAAATCCTAATTTTGACATTAACTGTCTAATATGTCTGCCAGTCAGTTAGGCTGGGCATGATCTTTAAACTCAAAACCCAGAATCCTTTGTTGATAGTTGTATCATGAGAGGATCATGTAGATAATAACTTTTGGTCCCTATGTATACTCATTCCACCTAATATAACACGTGATGATCTGGTTGAAAAGAACAAAAGGCAAAATAAAATAAATAAAATAAAATAAAATAAAATAAAATAAAATAAAATAAAATAAA
>NC_048900.1:17685132-17773835 GCF_011077185.1 Oxyura jamaicensis | reverse complement strand
AATAAAATAAAATAAAATAAAATAAAATAAAATAAAATAAAATAAAAGGAGGGGGGAGAGGGGAGAAGAATGCAGTGTAATTTAAGGATAAGAATTTCTCTTGTTCAGAGAAAGAAGAAAAAATTTAAACAAATATTTTAATGAAAAGGTGATTGGCCATTCTGAAGGTGAGGCAATGAAAGAGATAAAACCATGACCAAAACATACTAGATCATAATATATTTGCAACAACTGTATATAATTACATAGGCAGGACCACTGTGTGTTCTACAGTGTCAGTCAGACAAAGCTTGTAAAAGTCAAAATATATTTTGCAAAAATTGCTGAACATCTTTTGTTATGACCTAAAATATCAAAAGTTGCATAGATGCAATTGTCATTGCTTCTCTGACCAGGTCTAAAAAATCCGTCTCAATTAAAATGAAATATCTGGCTGACCTGGCTTCACCGTGGTTGCAAAACAGCTAAGGAAAATGTTGCTGTTGTCTACCCCTATTGTTGCAAATGATTACACAAATATTTAAATTCTAGCATTTTATTATGACAGAGGTGCCACTGTCTTGAGAGCTCAGAATATAAGCAGAACTAAAAACAATCTTTTGGGGAAACTTTTGGGAATGGGATCTGAATAGTCGTCTAACTTTGATTTAAAAAAAAAGGCACTGAAGTATCAAGATATTCAGAAAATCAAGCTGTTGGAAAGCCATCATTTTGATGCTAAATTAATGTTAATGTGTTAATGTCATGTCACCCCCATATATCCCCCCCCCACCCCCTTATTCTCCTCTAGGGAGGAAGCAGCAGACAGAACAAACCACATTTTGCATGTACGAGCTACTTAGGGACAGAGACTTTTATCCTCTGCTTGGTACTTTGTCAGGCATCACACTCAAGTACACCTACATCATTTTCACGTGGAAATTAAGGGCTGTCCCTCGAACAGGGAAGTTCGGCAAGCGCATTGTCTAAGGCCAGTTAGAAATACTTCACCATATATTCAACATATTATTATTACAAGAATTAGTGTCAACAGAGCTTCAAGATTAGAGTTGGTGCCCCTCCAATTAAAAGTATTTTCTTCACTGCTCCAGAAATCTGAGGAAGCATCCAAGCCTATCTATCAACACCTACACCCACATGCTATCAGCGTATTGCTGGGAGCACTGACTTCTTGACAGGAGCACTGAGCAGAGCAACATCAGAATGACCTTTTGTAAGATAATATATTACACCTTTCATCGTCATCCTCACTCCAGCATCAAGGTAATGAGCCTATGTCTCCACACAGTGATGTTTTCAAGCGAGGTAGTTAAATTATTTAAAATAAAAACCTAATTTAAAATGTAGGAGAAAAAAAAAAAAAAAAAGAATAAAAAAAAAAAAAAAACAGACTAAGAACTACGAATCCTGCTCAAAAAACTGAAACTGTATATTTGTAAGATGTGTAGTGCATCATTATTAAAATAATATCCTTGCTGGCCAAGCACTCTAAGAGGTGGTATTATAATCAGGGTAAGCTGAGCTGCTATTAATGAAAGGAGCTTTACATGATTTACAAAATCCCAAAGGGGAGCCTAACCTGTGGGAGTTGCAGGTAATAGAAATGGACAGAGAGACAAACAGAACAAATAAATAAATAAATAAATAAATAAATAAATACTACCCCAAATGATTTATTTTCTTCTAAACGAAACTGATTTTGATCATCTAGGTATAATTTTTCTCTCTTGAACTGCCCTGGTAGCCAAAACCTACACTATAAGTTCTAGGATAATAAAACAAATTGAGAGAAAGAATATCTCAACCCTGCACTGCCTATCTCTTCCTCAGTCCTCTCACTCCTGTATCTCTACCAGCTTTCATGCAGTCACCTGAATTCTGCTTGACTCATACGATCATGCTTCAGTCCTAGCTTCCATTAAATTAACTTCTTTTTGCTATTCACATGGTCCATTACTTTCTGCCCGGTTCCTATGAAGTAATGATGAGACAGTGGGGAAAGAGAAAATAAGCAAACAAAATTAGAACGGCAGGCACATGATGAGCATCAGTAAGATCTCTCTTCTTGCTTTCCCAACAACTCTCTGCTGTAACTTTCTCATGTTCTAATTCCACTGGATAATCAAAAAGATGTACATCCAGCTAGCACTGAGGCCACTGTAGTTCTGGAAAACTATGGTTCCATTCATTTCAGTCCTTCATGGAATTCATATTCATTTCACCCAGCTCCCTGTAGCATTTGCCAACTGTGATGGAGGAAGGCAATGCGGAGAGGAAAGGGAAATGAACAATTTCTACCTCTTCTTTCTGCAGAAGTTGTTTCATGTGTAAAATGAAGAACTGAGGATCACTTATGTCAGACCAAGGCCACAAGAAAGAGCACAGCATTCTTGTGGCTACAATATTCACTTAATACTCTCAGCTCTGGGAGCTGAGATCCTAGCTATCACACCATGCTTCAAAACCTGTATTTAACAATGGTCACACAGAACACATGAATAGGCCACGGAGCAGTGGCTGAAAAGAATTCCCCCTCTTTCTGGTAACGTCCAAATCCCTAGGCTGCAGGGCTGTTATCTCCTAGACTCCCTCCTATTTAGTCAGTCTTTAACTGTTTTTCTACTTACTGTAACAGCCATATTAAGTATCTCTAGAACAACGTACAGTCTGAAAGCTGGATTAAGTTCCAGGCATGTGAAGGGACAAGGATGTGAATGCAGATGCATATCCTGCATAAGTGCCCTAAGCAATGAAGTATTATTTAAAAGTGACCACCTACTTTTAAAATAGAAAATACATCTTAAAAGAAAAGCATAGGCATATAGATCAAAGTCAGTATTCCAAGCTGTGAAAACTGTGTGAAAAGAGGTATTTGACATACACTTACCATCAGCCAGTTCCCCTGCTGGTTACTTTACACGGCTTCTTGTTTCCTCTGCATCCTATTAGGACCTGTCTGATTCTGTAGTCATACAGAATTTACATACCTACATAGAAGTCTCTAGCTAAGGGTATTTAAGCATTTATTTGCATCTCAGCCTGAGTGTTTTGCTTTTACCTTCTCATTGATATGCCTATACTTAATTCTTTTGTGATTTTCAATGATATTTAACAATCTGTATTTCTGGATGGCACTATGTCAGAAGAAAGACACAGGCTGAAACCATTACCTCAATGAAATCAATGCAAATTGCACCTAGAAAGCTTGCAAGCCAATAGCTCTGAAAAGATGTCAGAAGGATAAACAAAGATTGTATGGGTAATAAAGTGCTTTTCGAGCTGCAGATTTCAGTTCCACAACTAACATTGCAGTACAAGTCCAATGACTTGAGTGCAGTTGTTCTTGAAAGATCAGGATGGCACCTTACAAAATTATGTTGGAGTGATATTTTTAGGATCTGAAACTTTTTCAGGATTCCTCCTCATTAACATCAGTTCCAGCACAAGATCCTGGCAGTACTTCAGAAATATGAAATTACCTATGCTCACTTGTCTCTTCTCTCTCTCTTTTTTTTTTTTTAAAAAAAAAAAACACAACAGACTAACAGCTGCAGAGAGAATGCTTATCCATTTGACACACTACATGTAATGTTGGTCAGCTAAGTATGTGAACCATGAAACACTAATGCCTGTTAAAAGAAGCATGTGCTTCAAATTAATCAGCTGAAATCCCAAATATTGTACTTTACTGTATTAACACTTTACAGATAACAGCCACTGTTTCTAGCCAATTCTTCCATGCATCTAAAAAATATCATTAGCTACGTTTTGGCAGGGTTTTTTGTCTAATTTCTACAGCTAAGGTGGCAAAAAGGTTATTACAAGTAATAGCAAATTTAAAGTTTTATTAGCAGTAAACTGCAAAAGCTAATGGTGATGCCAACGCTAGATAAAATCATTGTCACAGTTAATTTTGAACTCCTTATTTCAAGCTTAATAATAGGAAACTCAATGGAGAGGATATTACACGGCCCATATCACTCATGAGTGCCGCAGGCCTGAGTAACTTGTTATTTTGCTCATGAGTGAAATAAAATGCAGATTATACTGCCTGCTATCAGGGGCACTGCTATAATTGAGGGTGCATGCACGGTGATGAAGGAGTACCAAGTAGGTTTCATTTTCTCAAACGTTATGGGAGAGATCTTTGTGGTTCGGACTTGTCAAATAACCTTCCTATTACTGGTAAGTTTTTAAAGTTCTCTCTGTTCCTTTTAAGATCTTCAAAAGTGACTGGTTATGTTTGCATCCCTTTAGTCAGGGATTATATGAAACTGCTTTTGTAACATCCTAATGCCTGTACCCTCTGCCATTCATTTGCTTCAGAAGAACAAAACAATGGGATATCTCTATCTGAGCCTGACTTACTCATGTATGCCAGCCAACATAAACTACTTCACCCTGCGAAACACTCCCAGTCAGACATAAATAATACAAGACATACTCCTTACCTTACATTTATGCAGAAAATCGGTGTTTCCTAGAAATGGTAGCACATGGGAATTTCTGTTCTTTTTCTAAAATAGATTTCTTTTCTACTCATCCACTTTTTGTACTAATGCACTGCATGCCACAAATCATCTAGAAATGGCTCCCTGCCAATTGGATGCATTCATGGACAACCCTTTCCACAGTGTTCCCTATCTTGACTTGGGAAAGCCATTGTCATGATTACCCCAACACTAAGCTGTTTCCTTTTTCATTTCGTACTAATAGCTAGAAATGTCTGATTTCTAATCAGACTGCATTTTTCTAATCCACGCTAAATCTTTCAACTTCTTTCTTCAGCCAGAACTACCTGTGAAATACAATCCAGTCACCCACTTATCCCTGAAATCAACAGGAAAACTTTTACTGATGTTAGCAGCCTTTAGGTGAGGCTTTAAATATAAAGGGCTGTAGATTTCCTTCTCATTTGTGAATATGTAACAGAAGAAGATACCTTTTAATCAACCATAGTCACGACTATCAATATTGTACTTCTAAGCAATTGCTGGTGGTATTCTTGCAGGGATACTAAAGAATTATTTATCAGCATTCATTATCAAGCTGCATATCCAGCACAGCATTGCAGAGAAGTAAAAGCAGCATCACTTGGCTGAGAGTGATTGACAAATCAGATTCCTGACAATAGACAACTGTAAGCACAATGCACTGCCATGTAAAGATGCTCAAACTAGCTTTTTATAAGTAGTACATCTAGATTAGTGTGGTGTTCCACTGAACCTAATTTATTCAACTGAAAAGAGATGATCACTGCTATCTTTTTTAGTTGTAAATATTTTATTGCTCTGTATAGCAATTTTGAGGGGCAGATCCTGATCTGCTGAAAATGATGAATGAGGTGAATGAGCTAATGATTTTTGTTTGTTTCAGAGTTTTGACTCAAACCATTTCTCTTGTGCAACTGCAAGCAAAATTTCATAAGTAAACCCCACACTTTTAGAAAGGTAAAATTTGGCAATCTTGTAATAGCTACTTCCTAAATTTCTGTCAGCCTAAGTTGCTAAGTAATTAAGTGCAATCAATTCTTGATAGCTAAACTAGTCCTAAAATTACAATTCAGATTTGTCCAGCACAAATAACTACAAAACTATTTTTACTGAGGTCACTATTTAAAGCCCTGTATTAAATAGACCATTAAGGATATTCTGTAACTAAGCACATGTGCATCTACCCAGATAAAGTATCTTCCTTGTATAGAACACTTTATACTTCTAAAGGCACTAAAGACCATCTTCTGTAGTCACGCCATCATGAATATCTGGCAAATACCTCGTGCACTATGGGTAGATGCCCGTAACTATGTCCTCTCCCCCTAATGTGTATGAGACAAGACAAAGAAGATGGTTCCTCTTAGAAGTGCCTTTCTTCCAAAAGGAGACAAGATGTTGACACACTTGAAATCAAAATGTCTCCTTCTTCAAAAAGGGACAGAACAGAGTTTAAGAGGTTACCATAACTTCATCTTTTTAAATTAAAAAGAGAGAAACTACTCTAGAAAAAAAATAAATAATCCATTGTTAAAAGTTAATTTTACTTTTCCTTAGTGACACATGCTGATACAGGGGCTTCGTGCTGTCGGTGTTTCGCTTCTTTTGGGACCTACTGTACACTTCAAAAGATAAAAGAAACCTATTGTTCAGCAAGCCACTGAACAATGTAAAATCATATTGTACTATAAGTTTCTTTGACAGGCTGACCTTGTGAAGATATTTTTGTTATTTCTTTCTATTTTCTTTACTATGGCTTTGGTGCATTAGGCTACGATATTGATTTTGTGGCAACGCTGAAATCATAATGGCATTTAATTTCAAATATGATTGTTTGTCATATATTACATGTCTGTTTCTGAGCAGTTACATGAGAATTTAAGCATTACTACCCTTAAACTTTACATCTGCTTCCCACTTTGAGGTCTAATAAAGCCTTTAAATCTGGTTTCTTTTTTTTTTTTTTTCTTTAAATCTCATCTAAACATGCACTCAAGCAGAGGACTGCAGATCATTTCCTCTTAGTCCTGACTTGACTAAAAGCCATTACCGTATGCACCTAGTGAGTACAGAACACACTGTCCTCTAACTTGTATTTATTAGAGACTCACAATTGGAATTTCTTCATTTACATTTTATTATTATTATTATTATTATTTTATTCTGGATATCCCAACACAGAATTAGATATTCCAGATAAAAAACAGGAGAACTGGCTATCATCCAACGAGAAGCTGTAACCAAAGAGAAACCATTGTTTTATTACATAGATTCAAAGAATGTTGAACCACTCCAAGCATTCCTCAAAATGATTCACAGTCTTGGTCATCAAAATACAGATTCAATGCTTAACTGAATTTTTCAGCCACCTTTGATCTATATACAACTTGGAAGGTGGGTGAAGGGGTAGAACACAAAACAAACAAAATACTCAAGGCCGGATTTACAAATACCATTAGGAAAAAAATCTGTGGGCAATATTCAGGTATTCCGATTCCTGTCTCAGCATCAAACAAAAAAGAAGAGATTTTTTTTTTAATTCCTCAAAGCCATTTATAGCAAACTTTGTAAACTAATTTTATGAACTGAATTGAGAGACTAATTTGAATTAAACATGAAAATGCTACATGGCTTTCATTTCCTCTTCTTCCCTCCAATATATTTTCCTTCTTTGTATGATTTCATAATCACTATGCAGCCCAAATTTTAAAACTGCTAGAGGTTGTGCTTTTTATGGGGAGCACATGTTAAGTGGAAATCAGAGCATTGCCGAGAAAAAAAAGAAACCAGCAAAAACAAACAAACAAAAAAAGAAACATTTATCTGGTAAAAGCACTTAAATTCTTTTTCTGACAAACTTATTTATTTTCACAAAGTTACTGAACTATTTTTGCTGTGCATATAGTCAACAGAGAAAAATAATAATCAGAAAAAAAGATTCAGAATCTGACTTTATATATCTATTCATAAATGAGTGGAATGGCTAGTAACAACAAAAGCACTCATAAAGGTCTGGATGTCAGGAGTAGAGGCAGAAAGAAATTAAAAGGATTCCAATTTTGCTTATGTCAATAATTGCCTTCAAATATAAATAAAATTCAGACAAATACATTTATTACTTCGGCTGTATTATATCTGTAAGCAAGGAATTGAACCCATTATAATGCTCAAAGATGGACAGATAATTTTGGAATGAACACACTAACATTTTTCTTACATTTCTCTGTTAAGGAGTAACACAAAAATAAGGATAATTAAAACATCTGAATTACTTATTTTAGACATTCATTTGTTGAAAGTGCCTCTCTATCTTTAAATAATAAATAAGAAATACTCCTAGTAGGCATTTATAACTATTTTAAACTAGCAGAGGGGAGAAAAAAGACAAAAAGCTTTTATTCCTGTAGTTATATAGAAAGATATTCTATATAGAGAAATTTTATTTACAAAATAAATTTCATAGCCACTGCTTCTTCAATCATTGCCTAATTTACTGACTAGAGTGAAAATTTTATTTCATTAAAAACAGGGGAATATGTTTAAAGGTTTAGATCTATATTTCAGTTAAGTTCAATGTGTATTATAATAACTATTTTTGCCTGAGGTACTTCCACTGCATCGGAAAAGAAAGTTTATTTTTATTTTTCAGTATAGTTCTTCTGTATCTTTTTGCATTAATATTGAACATGTCTGTCCCAGTTTCCTCTCTACTATTCTGTACTTGCCAGTTTCAGACTAATAACCTAGGATTTGGGGACCGCTAGAGGGATATATGAGCATTCTACTGCATTTTAAGTCAGGTTAGTCATATGAATCTTAATTATCATGTGTAGGAAACTGATACCTTCCTGTGAAATCCCTTCTGATAGAAACAAAAAGAAGTCAAAATAAAATTTTTGTAGTTTCAGTTCTTAGTGCATGCAAGCTTTTTCAGCTTTTGATAGCATGTACTTTTCTCTTAACTGGTTTATGTTACTTAGATCTGTTTTGAGTAAAACAAATATTTTCTAAAAACTGAGAAAAAGAAAGAATCATGATTACATCCATTTTTCAGTTGAGAAACTGGAGCAGAAAGTTTTGGGGTATCTTAGTAAGAATGCAAATGCACAGAAACAAGCTGAACCCTAAAGCCCAGTGTATTGATTTAGCCCAAATTTATTCTTACATTTAAATGTGGCCCAGGCTTGTATGCATGGCCAAAACATCTTTGAATGACTGGGAAAATGATGTAATTTTGCAATGAAACCCAGAGGTTTGGCTTCATGTCTAATTTCAATGGCTAATTAAGTGGCAACTGGTTAAAACAAGATGTGCACAGACTCTGGGAACATTTGGGATTCGCACATTTTATAGCGTTCTGTGTTAGTGAGTTTAGAAGCAGCTCACAGAAATGCTGAGGTCTGCCTGCGTTCTCCTCACAAACTGTCTTTTGCCATGCATTAATTTGTTGTTATAATCCTCAGTATTAGAGATTTGTTTAGAGTCAATTAGAATACCCTTTGTATTACAGAAGATCGTTTTATTCTCTGATGGCTGACCAAACAGCTTTTGGGGTTTTCAAGATGCTGTGTCTTCAGAACACCAGGCACTGCTTAATTCCAGCCTCTCCTAGTCATAAAAGTATTTTTTTTATTCATCAGCCCCCAGGTAACATTTGCGGATTGGAATCCTAACGAGTCAGATGCTGATGGTTGTTATCCAGTCTGGTCATTATCACATCCTTTGTCAAGAGCAAAGAAATCACTGATTCATGTTCTGATTTTCAGGCAGGATTGGTTCTACTCAGACATCACTGATGTCCAATTCTGTGGCAGTTTCAATCACAGGCATCCATCTAATATCCAGCAAAAAACACCCAGCTCTGCTACTAACACAGTCCTTAAGTGCTGCTCTCTGCAAGGTGTCCAGACCTGGATTCATCTTCAAGTGACTCTCATCTGTGCTCAAATACAGGAGCTGACCTCTTGGCAGTGAAATATCAGGGAGTCAGCATAAACAATACTCAGACACTCACTTAGTGAAAACTCAAAATCATTTATCATGATGGCAAAGTCCCTGTGCATTGCTGTGAGTTCCAGACGATCCAGGGTCAAGCACCATCTCCTCTCTGCCCGTTTCAAAGGGTTTCTTCAATTACCTGCCACGCAGCACAACTCTGCCCCTCCTTGGATCTGAGCTACACACCATTTCAATGCATCCTGTCTCTGCTTTTTCAAAAACATGATGCTTTCTTTAAACTTCTAAGGATAGTGGCCCACTATCATTTAAGTTGCTGACTTTATTAACAGTTCTGCCTGTTTTCAGTTGTCCACTGCAAGTATGTAAAATGCTTAAATTGCGATATTTAATAGCTACATATGAATTACAATTCTCCCTCACACTAGCTTGTCAAAACCAATAATCCACCACCAGTTCTGAACCCTCAGCCTCTTTCTAACTATCACATTGAGCCTCACAGTGAGTCTGGAAATACTCAGGCTTTAGCTTCTAAAAAACTAGCTATTTTCAAGCCGGCAGCTCCTGCTAAATTCCTCTTCATCCTCCACTCCTTCATATTTAAGCTAGAAGGCTGCCTGAATGAGCATTTTGTTGGAACAAAAGCAGGGTGGTCAAAAATTGCTTTGAGTTTTTATGTCAAAATTAACACCTGTTAGTGTATTCCAATTCAATACCAGAAACCAGTACAGATCCCTGAATACAGATGTAACGCAGCAGTACCAAGCAGCACCAATAACCACACAACCTCGACATTGATGCGGGGACAGAAACAAGTGGGAGAAGAGAGATGAGGAGCAAATGCTCTCTATAACTGAGCCCTCCCATACTGCTGTGTGCATGAGACTGCACTGTACAATCACACAACTGCATGCATTCAGATGGACAATACAAATCTAAGTGAATATTAATTTAAATTCTCCGTGTTCAGGCAATATGTGATGGCCAGCTTCCAAATGACAAAATTACAGGTGTTTATTAGCAAAGTGAAAACCAAGTAAAATGTTCCAAACTAAGAGGAGAGGCTGGAAAGACTAATTCCCACCAGTGGTATGACTTATCTACCCAGAAGCATGGCTCCATGCCTGCCTTGACAGAAAAGAGACAACAGGCCAGAAATTTTCAAAGTCCTCCACTGAAGAATCTTCATGGTAAAGAAGCAATCACTCTTATAATCTCTCAAAAGCGGAGAATTAAAAACTGCTCAAGAGTATTTCTGCCCATTTTTTTCTAATGCCAAAAACCCATGAATAATATTTCATAACCAATAATATCCAAGGCATCTGTAAAAGAGTTTGATAAAACATTGGAAGAATTTCTATATTTACAAAATAATACCATAAAGAATATTTTTCCCTTTCAAAGGTTTCTCCAGATCTGCGTAAGGTGATGAAGTCCAGAAAATACTGCTATTCTTACAGAACCATATAACTATATAAAATCATTAATGTACCTTTATTGGAATAAGCATTTAGTTTATTCATATATAATTGAATGTATCCTCAAAGATCTGAAAGTTTTCATAAATTATTTATATAGCAGCTGTTCAATAGATAAGAAAACTTGACAAAGAAGTTAAAATGTAGATAGCTGGAGGCAAGCACCGATAGCAAAGTAAAGGTAGTCAGGAGAACAGTCAGAGACAGTATCTTCAGGATACAAGAGTTAAAGTCACCCTTCTCAAAGGAGGTGGATGTAGGCAGCCTTAAATGCCAAACACATACACTGAAGATGAGTAAGAGAAGTTCAAGAAAAAGACCATTCAAATAAAATAATGAAATTAAACAATTCTATACAGACAAATTTTGATCTACTGAATTTAGCAATACTACATAATGTGAAAATTTCTTTTCAAAAATTCAGCATTTGACTAATTATTGAAGACCAGCTTTTCCAGACATTTTTTCCTACTGAACTAACTTAAACCTTAAGGTGAACTTCAGTCCCTCCTCCCATCTTCTCACCCTCCCCCGCCAAAAAAAATGATTGGTTAGAGTAAGGGAAACAACTCTCCAGGTTTTTTATGTGGATAGATTTGAAGAAACCAATAGCAGTGGAATTGCATTAGGAAATGTCAAGATAATAGTGACAAGTGGTTATTTACACTTCAATGCCAAGTAAATACCTAGAGAAGAGTTTGTATTAGGGTATCATCTTGATGATGCTGGGCTACTTGAATCCTAGAGAAGACTGAACAATATGCTGCCGCCACACAGTGTTCAGTCCACATGTGGAGAACAGGTATTGCTGCACTAAGCTGGGAGCTAGACGAAGAATTGACTCTACATTGCTCACCTTAACTGTACAGGCAGCATCCAAAAAATGGGAAGACTAACATAGTAATAGCAGCTCATGCAACAGGAAGATGACCCCAGACTCCAGTGAACAGAAAGTGCATGTGTAAATATCAGTGACAACAGTGAATGACAAGTTCTTGCTCTTCAGGATAAGGAAAATCAGACCCAGATGAGCTATTAATCTGCATATTTAGACACTGGGAGTTAAGAACATGTTGTTACTGCAGGAAAAGGTGTGCCTATACAATGTCCCAGAGGAATATACTCCCAAATAATGTCAAAGAACTTTCTCTTAAAGTATGATTATATTGATTTAAGCAATGTTATTGGGGTTACTTCTTGGTTCTTCAGATTGATGTCAGGATAGGTCAAGTGCAAAAGGCAACTTTTAGATTATGAACTGAACCACAGAATACGTAATAAAACAGAATCACACACAGAATCACAGAATTTCTAGGTTGGAAGAGACCTCAAGATCATCGAGTCCAACCTCTAACCTAACACTAACAGTCCCCACTAAACCATATCCCTAAGCTCTACATCTAAACGTCTTTTGAAGACTTCCAGGGATGGTGACTCCACCACCTCCCTGGGCAGCCTGTTCCAATGCCTCACAACCCTTTCAGTAAAGAAGCTCTTCCTAACATCTGACCTAAAACTCCCCTGGCGCAACTTTAGCCCATTCCCCCTCGTCCTGTCACCAGGCACGTGGGAGAACAGGCCAACCCCCACCTCTCTACAGCCTCCTTTAAGGTATCTGTAGAGAGCGATAAGGTCGCCCCTGAGCCTCCTCTTCTCCAGGCTGAATAAGCCCAGCTCCTTCAGCCGCTCCTCGTAGGACTTGTTCTCCAGGCCTCACCAGCTTCGTCGCCCTTCTTTGGACCCGCTCAAGCACCTCCATGTCCTTCTTGTAGCGAGGGGCCCAAAACTGAACACAGTACTCGAGGTACGGCCTCACCAGAGCCGAGTACAGGGGGACGATCACCTCCCTAGCCCTGCTGGTCACACTATTTCTGATACAAGCCAGGATGCCGTTGGCCTTCTTGGCCACCTGAGCACACTGCTGGCTCATATTCAGCTGACTGTCCACTATCACTCCCAGGTCCTTCTCTGCCTGGCAGCTCTCCAACCACTCATCTCCCAGCCTGTAGCTCTGCTTGGGATTATTACGCCCCAGGTGCAGGACCCGGCACTTAGCCTTGTTAAACTTCATGCAGTTGACCCCAGCCCATCGGTGCAGCCTATCCAGATCCTCCTGCAGAGCCTTCCTACCCTCGAGCAGATCGACACACGCACCTAACTTGGTGTCATCTGCAAACTTACTGAGGGTGCACTCAATGCCCTCGTCCAGATCATTGATGAAGATGTTAAAGAGGACCGGCCCCAGCACCGAGCCCTGGGGGACGCCACTAGTGACTGGCCTCCAACTGGATTTGACTCCATTTACCACAACTCTCTGGGCCCGGCTACTTTGGGATCCCCGTAAGTTAGAAAATATTATGGATAAGTTAAGACAACAGCATGAGTAAAACTGAGCCAGTCCCTCTGCCACTGAAAAATACATCTTTCTTCCTCCCTCCCTGTGCACCACTTTCTAATGATCATGGTATGATCAAGGAGCCATGCCATCGTTCTACTTTCTAGGAGACCAGAGATGAGCTCAGCTTGAGCCCACTTTCATTTGGACTGCTCTCTCAATAAACCAGAAACTAGGGATGCTCCTGAGCCACCTTGCTACACAACAGCAGAATGCTGTAACTTAAGTTTCACCTAAAAGTAAACTTATGCACAAAGGAAAATCCTCTGAGAGAATTTTTCACCCCTCTTACAAATACTACATGTAGCAAAGGCAATAGAGCTCTCCAGTGATACTATGTGGTCTGCTGTGAGTATTTTCACTACAAAATTCAGTCAACCCAACTGTAAAACCTTTTGTTTAAAAAAACTAATGAACAAAAACCCTACCCTCTCTTTACATGGCAGAAAAAGTGATATGCTTATACAGAACAGGGGTATAAAATTTAACTAGCAAAAAACAAAAACAAAAACAAAAAAACACATTCATTCCCAGCCCCTCTAGATTTACATACTCCCACTAAGAATTACTTTTGAAACATTATAAAAATTTATACAAAATATAGAAGTTACAAAAAATGCAAAATTTTATAAAAATATTTTATACATTATAAAAAAATATAAAAATGATAAGTTATACAAATGGTTATCTCTTGCCGTACTTTTTCCACAGATAGTACAATCACAAAGATTGTCCAAAGGGTTTTGAAAAAGGAAACAAACTTTGAACACCTCCATTCCTGGCTCTTCTGCAAATATTTAAGGCATCTGTTGATAAGCTGTTTTACTGTTTTAATGTTAACTATTCTTGTAGTTTTGTCTTCCTGCACACATTTTATACACTGGAGACACAATTATTAGAAGAATTAGAAGTCATCTGGTAAGCAGACTTTGAGCCTTATGATTTTGATTCCAAAACATGGACCCTAATGTAAGCTTCCATTTACAAGCAGACATAATAGCAAATCCTATACCCCCTGGGCCTTGCCCAGCTGACAGCAGTGTCTTATGTTCCTTTCAGTCAATTTATACCACTTTGTTTCCCGTCCTTAGGTCTTCCTTTTCCTTCCACACACAGAAAGAGCATAGCGGTAAGATTCATGGTTTTTCTGGTTCGTGTCTTCAGTCTATCTTGAAGCAGGGTTCAACACACTATTCTGAATGGACCTCAGAAAACACCATGGTTGTTGTCAAAAATGTATTTGAAATTGCACAGACTGGTGCATCTCAAGTGTCATATCATGACTATCCAAAAGTAGAAAATAAACTGATTGAAAAATATCTCCTACACTAAATCAGTTTTTCTGTTGGTCTTAGGTTTATTTAACAGTAACAATTGAATAGGGATGTTGAAGCATATTTGAAAATCTTATGGCTAGTATGTTTAGTGGTGATCACAATAGTTGTGTCAAAACTGAAAAAGCCATGTAAAATTTGGAAGCGTTTTTTGTGCCTGGAGAAGCTTTGGATGAAAAGCGAAAAATCAATAGGTTCAAGAAGTAGCTCATAAAACACTAAGAACTTTTTTCTGAATAGCTGGAACTTGCAGCTTTGCAGGATGAAACTAGAAATTTCAGACGATTGTTTCTCTGAAAGGATTTTCAGTACATCTTGATTTTAGGCTTGAAACACAAGTGCATTTTGTTTGTTCATTTTCATAGAAATGTTTTATTAAAAATGAGATAAAATCTCTCTCTTACAAATCGTCAAGGAGAGCAAACTATTCTCTTGACAGAATTTGCCTGTTTGAAGTGAAGATATTGTCAAGCTAACAGTATATTTTTAAAATAAGTATCTTAATATTGCCAAGTGACAAAAATATTATTTGGATCTGCATCACAATAGAACCTTCTGTGGATTTATTTTAAGTCCCTTTGCCCAGAATAAACAATATTTGCATTGCCAGGCTTCATGTGTCAATTCACACTGGTCATACATTTGTGGAATTGCACATTTCAAGATCCAAACGTTAACATGAACTATTGTATTGGACAGAAAAAGATCAAGTTTTTGTACAGAAGCATATGTTTCCCAAAGATAAAACTGTACCTCAATGCAATCGTGTCATTTCCACTACATTTGAAGGTTAAGTGGAAACTGTTTTCAACATCCTTAGCAAGAATTGCTCCTCCACTATTTTCCTCTCCGTGTATCTGAATATAATTCATATCATAACCTAATATCAATGGTAAATCACACAATTTCCAACAGAACTATGATGAATACACATTGAAATAGAAGAAAAAAAATAATGGTAGAGCAATATAGTCCCTGGAATTTAACACTCTGTGGTCAAAAGGTCACATATGTTAAGTTTCTTATTTATATCCCTATTAAAGTTCTGATCTGTGGGAAGCAGGATAGAAGCAATGTGGGTCATTTTAAAAATAAAGAATGTATTGTTGTTGTACTGTACATGTTTTGTTTCTGGGTGTTTAATGATAACAGATTATGAACTGCAGGTGACTTTAATAAGGGTTAAAAGATCTTCATCAGAAAACATAAATATTTGTCTCTGCTACTTCTCTGGTAAGTGCTTTATTTTTTAAAAAAAAAGTAATAAAATATATATTTTATGAATTAGTCAAGAAAATTAATATTCTTCATATTTTTTCTGACTTCTATGTACATCTTGACATCATATTATATACAGGCTGACTGGGTATTTTGAGTGGTGCTGTTACGCTGAACAACAAGCGTATAAAAAAAAGATAAGGAATTTATGTACACGGCATACTTCAAATCAAGATAGTGAATTATTCTGACTTAAAGATTAATCCAGGTCATATGAAAACAACCTGGCAAGCCTTTATTCACCACAGAAGTCTTCCCAAGACTCTCAGCACAAACTACACTGTGGCTTACTACTTGTCCCAACAGTTTTGACCTGAAGTATCAATACTTTACTGCTGTACATAGGCACATAAGAAAATGAAATACTGACAGTTTTTTATCAGCAAGGTATTAATCTGCCCTCCAGGAAATTTTCTTTGAGAAGTGATCAGGTGAACACATCTTAGTGAGCCACTGTTTTTTGTTGTTGTTTTGTTTTGTTTTTAATTCTCGCAGTTTCATAGTATAGCTGTTAATGTGCTTGGAATGAGTTGGATAAGATAGTATTATCCTGGTTATGGCTTCTTCTTTCTGGCATAAGTATATTCCCTTTGAGCATATTCTCTTCTAGTTGTAATAAAAAGTGTGTCTTCTTGTTTGTTTGTTTTCTTTAGGAGAAGCAGCTGCAAAGTTGCAATTATGTCCACTTCTCAACCTGGCAACAAGTAAGCTTCACATTATTGTGCATTTGAAATCATACCTATAAGGAGGGGCTGAACCACTCCACCTAGGAGTTTTCCGAGTATCTGAAATGTGTTGTCATTAAAAAAGGGCTCTTTTTTCATTTTTCATTATATTGAGAATATATTGAGAATAGCTAATAAATGATTTTGGAATGTATTAAATAATTAATCATGCCATATCAATGGAAAGATGCTGCAGTGTATTATGTTATCAGTTCATTTATTTCAATAAATTCAAACTTGAAATACAGCAACTACAGCTGCTGACTGTTTTCTGAATATCGGGAGCCAGGTAACAACCCTCAATCCATAAATGGACTTCCAGGAAAAAAAAGGGTTGGAATGCAAAGCAGAGGTTTTGAAGAAAAAAAGAGGGGCAGCAGAGATTCTGGGCAGTCAGAAAGACTGTAAAAGCTGCAGTGCTCACTTCACTTGTATATCATATACCTCCTCATACCTTCTGTTTGTCTTACCCTCTTACCCATGTAAAGCTGTGTTTTGGAACAGGGCCCATCTCTTGATAGTTACATTGCCTAGAAAAAGTGAGTGTCCTGTTTATTCCTTTATCAACAGCATAATAAGCAAACAATTATTGAAAAAAAAAAAAAAGTGTGACTCTTTTGACCTACATGTCCATCCAAAATTCAGGCACTAATCCTTGTTTTCTCAAGAGGGGGAACTGATGGTGGAGTCAAGAATTTCATCAGTGCAATCTACAGAAAATTGTATGTTAAAGCCCATTTTCCTTGAACACAACAGGAATCAAGCAGCAGGAGATAGTTTTCTTGCTCCCAGCTTCATGCCGCTTTTTAGCAAGCACTTTACGTAAAACTCTCTTAGCTTTTTCTTAAGATCACAGTATAACTGCTTCTTTGGTTGCACCTGGAGCTTTGCCTGTTCCTTTCCTGTGTGCTCCTGGAGCATCTGACTTTTTTCTCACACGTACTGACACCCAGCTGCAGCCAAAGCCCTTCTGCTACTTCTGCATCTAACTTTAGGCCCACCAAAAGACCTCTCCAACATAATCACAGAATAATAATGAACAGCTTTATACATGAAGTCATTTTTTTAAGGGTTGTTGCAATATTTTCAACTATCTCTAACCACATATGCATTAACTGTTCCCTCATTCAGCTTAATGAGAAGGTGGCTGTTAGACTTAGCAGCTGCACCAACGTTTCTTCCCATCTCTAGCACAACCATAATAATACCACCCCACCACTTCATTCTTTGCTGAACACTGGTATTTTGCCTTTTTATTTTCTGCTCAACAAAGAACATTTAGAATACACCTTTTATATTCATTTTCATAAGTGGAACAATCATTCAAAAATGATAAGTTTTTTCTTCTCATTTTTTCTTTCTGTGGGAGATTAGCACACAGAGAAGCTGGAGGCATTTTCTAGGGAGCTAGAAATGGCTTGGCAGGAAATAGATCATCTCTTACATTGAAGACAAGACGTTGGGTATTTCCACAATCTGTCCACCAAATTATTTTTTAAAATTTGGCTGAGAGTACACTGTCACTGTTTATACAACCAGATTCACACAGCTACCCAGAGACTCTCTCTAGATCATCATCACTGATTTCCATGCTTACATACTGAACACCAGGTCGTACATCTCTGCTCTGATAGTCAATGCTTTCACCTCACAGGTGAGCCTCAACCCCTCATGATCACAGACTTTTTAAAGTTAGAAACTTGGACAGTGGCAAAGCAACAGCTTTTGGTGGGAATACATAACTTTGCAAAAAGAAGTTAACCTTGTTTAAAATCATTCAGCCTACATGTGGAAGCTGGCCAAAAATACTGTTAAGGAACATTCTTCAAGTTCATGGGGACATTCAGAAAGGTAAAAATGGGGCTACATTATTTATGTTTTATGGGAAGATATATTTAATGTTTGTAAATCCATTTGGATAGTAACATGGACTTTAATGGATGGATAGATACATCTTCCAACATACATTACAAAAATGGTCACCTACAGCCTATGAAAAATGTAACGTTTACTTGTTGATTAGTTTTATTTGCCTATATACTTATTACTTAGCAAAAAGTTTTCAAAAGGATGCCCTCTATAAAACCTCAATAAAATGTAACTGATTTTCTTAAAAGTGTTAACTACCAAGGATGTCAGAAGGGTACTTCCTCTTCAAGCTTGGGGAACAACATATATGAAATGGCATCTTCACTCTCCTGGCTTCTCTGCAAGTGAATGGATGTTTAGTCACTCTTAATAAAAATAAGGCAGCTTTTGGCATCAGCTGTTTTCAGAAGTGTGTTATAAAAGGGAGTGTCCATGCTAATGACGTGGTGCTAATATGAAAATGACTGTTTTACCAACTATGTTAAGTCTCTGAGCCCTGTGAGATATGTATTTTCCATGGCCTCAAAAGTCTCATGAGCTGGCAAATCAGGAATTTAGTAAGTGTTACTTTCTTTTTGGGATGGCTACTGTCTTTAGAGACATGTCAAGCATCTAGATAGAGCCTTACAGTGCTAAAAACAACAGACCAAAGCTTGAATGAAAAGCTGCTCCACTGTAGGCTTGGCTTATAAATAAATAAATAAATGCATATATACATACATAAAGCCTCTGTAGACAGAGCACCAAACAGAACACACTGCACACCAATGGACTACACTGCCTCCTGGGTGCTCATTAACTGTAATAGAAGAGGAAACTGAAATCTAAATCTCATATAATAGCAAGGAAATACAAGTCACCTTTATTTGGACCTCAGTGGTGTTGATGGGTTTAAAAGGTCAACAAGAGGGCCTATGGGACTGTTATTTATATTATAGTAAAATAAAAAGTACAGATACGGATCTTTAAATGCTGCATTAAAATATGAAAGAATTTCAGAGGATTTAGAATTCCTTTCTGTTACACCATTTATGTGGCACATAATTGAGGTGTACCTAATACAAAATGGAAATTACAGACAAAAAAATAACCACAACAGTGGGCATTAATAAATACTAAGCTTAATATTCTTGCCTTTTTGTGGTTGTTGTTGTTGTTTTGTTTTGTTTTTTACTGATGAAAGAGAATACACCTTACAGAATTCATAGTGGAAATATACAGGAAGACAAAAAAGATGTTTCTATCAGAACTGAAGCCTAGATAGAGAGCTTGGCCAGAAGATGTATAATCTCTGCTGTCATAACACAAAACTAATGGTGACAAGCAATCTATACCAGAAAAGAAACGCACTGGAATGCATGCTGTAAATATATGTCAAGAAGATATATATGAATTACAATTTCAAAAAGAGGACCAAATCTCTGCAAAACAGTCCAAATAATTGTTTCTGTGCTAGAAGTGACCCTTTCTACATCTGCTAGCAGATCTGACAGCTCCAGTTGCCAGGATAATATATCTAACATAAGGAAGGATTTTCAGAATCATAGTAATAATCTCTTCACAACTATCAACACCCACAGAATTCACTTGTTGACATCCACACAGACATACCTTAGGGAAATGGGATTTACTTAAAAATGGAATGGTAACATCTTTAGTTATGACCAATGCCATGCTAAAAGATGCTAGGACAAATTAAGAGAACATTGTTAAATGCTTAAAACTAAGGAAACATTTCCTCTGCAATTTGATGAATCCTGGCCACAAGCCCATACTTTAGTTTCTAGTAAAGTAAACACAAATCTGTAACTGGTATGCACATTCCTAAGACCTGAACCTAAAAGTTTTGAGATTTCTGCGTCATAATGTGATTTAATATTGATTCTCAGTTTCTTTTCCTGGAAGCTTTTGTTACAGTAATTATGAATGGTACAATGAGTCAGCTTTCCTTCAAAAATATATAGCACATCTTCTTACGTATATTGCTATACTTACATTGCCATAAAAACACTAATGTTGTCTTGGTCTTAAAGCATATTTTGAGATGTCAAGCAAACTCTTAAAACCTGTGGTATATTTACAGTACATCTGTCACTCGCAGTATGTCTCAGGACTTGGTTCCAACAGCTCATTACTTACACAAACAAAATGTTACTTACCTCTCTCAGACAAGCAGTCAGTAGTACTACTCATCACAATAAGGGATTTGTCTTCATTTTATAAATTGGTATGAGCATGGAAAAGCAGTTGTTTTCAAACAGGAGAGTCACAAAATGAATAGCATTACAATCTATTTTTATTTTTAAAGCAAATATAATAATGGTACTAGACTATTTCTTGAGCATTAATAATCACTGTCTTTATTTATATTATTTTAACATGACAGGCATTAATGAAAAAAATAATAATAAAAAAAAGTGAATTGCCTGAAGTCTGTGATTCTTTCAGTCTTCAATATGACTTATAATGTAAATCCAAATATACTTCCAGATATAAATAAATCTAGCTTATTCTCAGTAAGACTCCCCTTTACTGTGCCTCTTTTCTTAAGCTTCATAAGGTTCCCAAACAAGAACATGTAGGAAAAAGAAGCAGGAACTTTTCCTCAGTTCCTCCACAGTGCAAAACCTAAGGTGTCTGAGGACTCTAAAAACAAGAACAAAATCAGCAATAAATCACAGGTCCCACAGTGCATACAGAATCTTAAAAAAAAAAAAAAAAAAAAAAAAAAAAAAAAAAAAAAGAACTGATCTCAACTAAATGAACTCTCCTAATGGACTACTCCATTGTCAGGCATGTTAGGAGTTTAAATGAATACCCTATGGCTTGAAGAGAACCAAGAAGACCCGAAAACAAGCACAAACTTTTGCTCATGGTTAAATATGAAATAGCCTCCCAAGAATCTTCAGTATCACAAATCAAGAAACAAATGAACACAACCCACTAAAAGAAATTGATGCATTTATGCTACTATGATGTAGACCTTATAATTGTTTATCATTGCCAGACTACATAAATTTAACTAATATATATCCTCAAAATTAAGACCAAAAAAAATGTAGACAATGCTTAATCTAACAATACACTGAGTTCTTTCAAAATCTCACAGATATTTTGCTGATCTATCACAATTTCTAATTGCGTAAGGAACAATTTTAATTGTGTATCTTAAATGCATTTTGTTGGAACAGTTCCTATGTAGTCTAGATGGTCACCAAGTTGTTTTTACACCACTGAACCAGGACAGGTGAAGATCTAAGTTCTTGATTAGACCATACTTTTCTGGAAAGGATGACACAGAAGAAACAGCAATTTAGAGGCACAAGCTCATATAAAGCCAGTAAAGTCTTGACAGTAGTGCAGTTCTACAGACCAATATAAACTGACAACAGAGGTACCTGTGGAGAAACCAATGAAGATAGGATAATTTCTTCCTTTTTAGGGAAGTCATAAGTTCTCTCGAGAGAAGTGCATATACTTTGATGACTTCCATAGCACGCCACTCATGAGGCCATACACACCTTCTGTTAACATGTCTGTACATGCAGAGTGCTGCTATTGAAAGTAGGACTGTAGACAAAAAGCAAAGGTGTGAGTATCCTTTTGTAAGTAAATGTATAAAGTGAAATTTAATAAAATATGTGAGCCCTTTCATAAATTCCATGGAAACAAGCATGGTGCATTCATCTCAAAGAACCTGAAACAAACCATAGTATACAACACATATCCTTTACCATTACACACATATATGCTTGTGTTTGCATAGCATACTCTTGTGTTATTCTTAAAAAGAATGGCTCATGACAGAACTATACGGAGCCTGAATTTCCTTAAAAATAATAATAATGAAAACCTTATCTATTTAGTGATTCTCTAAATGAAACAGAATTCCAAAACTTTCCTCTGTTTTTAAGGGGTTCAGCTAGCTGAAGATTTAGAGACAGAAGACAGCATGGAAATTGTTAAACAGGAAAAAAATTGCAATAATTATAATTGAAGTGGTGTACGGGTAATAAGAATTAGGTCTTCTATGAAATAAAATACTCTGAGGAATGAGTCACAAAACATCAAATATTCTTTGTGCAGAAAAACCTCTTTATGCAAGAATGCCGAATATGAAATGCATAGATATAGCCCAGAAAGATTAACATGTGAGACCAAATTCAAACCTAACAAAAGAAACATCAGTGGGATAAAACCATATAAAAATGAATTTTTGTCACAGTAATCTACAATGGAAAAAGAAGGTGGTGACGTGTACAGTGTACTTCTCTGAAACAACACAGCTGCCTTCAGCCACAGGAAGGATGGATGCAGGTACCTTTCTTCTTTCCCAGTGGATCTTTCAATAAAGAAGCTGATTTATTTCATGTCTGCTTTCCAGAAACATTTATAAATGCAACAGAGATGGAAAAGGGGTAGCATACTCACATATAGCAAGGAAATTTGATCTCAGCCTGCTTTGAATGCCTAATGAATGCATTCTGTGATTACCCGAACATACATGATAAGAGGAGATGAAGAGTATGAAAGGTCATTATAAAGCTGATATGACAGAGATGGACATGGGTAACCGTAAGGTATCAGACAAAACAGCATTCACATAAGCAGTTCAGCTGAACTTAAATAAATATCTGAGTTTTGGGACCTTTGTCAGCAATGACCTATTAGCTGGTTGGAATATACAATCATTCTTTCAACAGTATTCAAGAAGAAAATAAGCAAAGCACAAAGAAGAAATTATATCCTCAAGAGAAATATAAAGAGTAAACTATATTAGAAAGCTAAAATAGTGACCACCAAGCAAAATCTGGACAACTAAGGTACTCAAAAAAATACTGATGAGGAACACTAAAAACTAGGAAATTGCTCTTAAAAGTCAGGTGTAGATACAATTACATACGATCAGCCTTGAAGTACAATACAGGTGCCAGACTTAAGAATTTAAAAGTAATTTAGATTTTAAAATTTGTACTAAGATATGAATGTTCAAATTCAATGTGCTTCCATTTAGAAACTAAGATAAAAGAATGCAAACTTACACAGACAGTACTTGAGAGTGATTTACAGATCACACACATTCACAATGAGCAACTGTCATGAATGAGTTTGCAAAGCATGCAGTAGAAGAGACTACAGAAACTAACATTCTAAATTTAAGTTTTAAAATATGTTTATTGTGATTCAAAGCTAAAGTTATTCATTATTTATCCAACATATTAGTGCAAACAATATTATTTCACTTCCTCTGGGTCTTCTTTAATCTTATCTGGATTTATTTTCTGTGTATTTCTGAGTAATCAAAAGTTATAGGCTTGATATCTCTTGAGTTAAAAACATCCCTAGTGTTCCTGCTGTTTCTTTTGTATTTTTTCATTTTTTTAGTTGAGTCTCTAAAACAAGGATTTAAAAAAGTCAGATAAGATTATTTCAATCAGAAGGAATCAGCAATTTGATTTTTTCCAGTGTTTTAGGTAAACGTTCCTGCTAAGACAGCAATTGATTTAAGTTGCTGTTAATGAGTAGCTGAAAACATTCTGTTAGGCATTCCTCCAGCAGATGTGCACATTCAGAACTATCATAATGAAGCTAAAGTTGAAAGTACTTAACTCATCTTTACTTTTAATAAGTAAAATTATTCATCAAAACCTTCATTGGAATTATAGTCCAAAAGAAACCTAAATATACTCACAAGACATTCATAAAAAGAACTGTTGAGTAATTTTATGACTAAATTGAGAATGACAATTTGTCAAAGTTGAAGTGTTTTGCAGACATGTCAGTGTTTCAACAAACTTTCATCAGTGTGCTGGCAGAGCACCCACTAGGGCTTGCCTGGTTCCTGGCTAGGACCCAGGCCCTGCAGCTCTGGCCAGCCAAACTACGTGGGGTTTTCTAAGAGCCAGGAGGCTGAAAACACTTGGAACCCTGTGTCACAAGAGTGCTTCCTACAGAAAAGTGCCAAACCCTTGAACTAGAGCTATACTGAAGCTCTCAGAGACTCCAGACTCAATGCTGTGGAGCCAGGAGCCTGGACAGTAGGACCACAACCAGCCTCAGAACCAGCACAGCACTTGTACCTCAGCAATGCACAATGCAGCCCTGAGAACCTCAGCTAACCGTGCTGTCAGAGCTTTCAGATTTCATGCTCCAAAGCTGGCAGGCCTGGCTGTCGGGGGTGCTTATAACCCAGGCTGCACAAAAACAGAAATTCACTGGGAAAATTCTTCTTGTCTGGAGTAACTTTGAGTTATGTTTAAAAACCTAAGTCATGTCTATATGTCATGTGTCTGTAGGACAGTCTACGTATACTAGAGCTAGGTATAAACTACCTAGCTCAGGAATTGCTAGTAGTATAGCTACAGAGCCACTGGCTGACCCTCCAGTAACTAGCATTTTCCTAGATGAGATTTATAGCCTGCCACAAAACCATGAAATTTGAACATGGATTTGACCAGCAAACTGATAAGAAAACCACAAACTGCTTCATCTTGACTGGAACTGTATCTCTTGCTAATTAACTCAGGATGGCTAAACCGAGAATACACCACACTTCCCAGGGAAGACGAAACCTTGAAGTGTAAAGGTAAGGCTATCCTTTTTTTTTGCCATAACAAAATACATATGGAAAAAGCATGGAATTTATACGCAGGTGTGAGGGGAAATGAGTAGTAGCTGCATTATTCAGTGCAGAGAAAATATATATGATGTGTTAACACATGGTAGAGTGTGAAGAATGCATGCCTGTATGTATAAAATAATATATATGTTTACAGTGCTAAGCAGTTTGCAGTTTAGGGAGTGGCTATCATAGTATCTGTTGAATCCATAAGGAAATCTCAGTTTGCTGTAAAGTTTGGTTAAATTGAAACTACAAATTAATCTGTAAAGATGCTCCTACTCTACCTACTTATTTATGGTAGTGATGAGAGCTGACAGCCTTATCATTATGTTCCATGGGACCAATGTTAGTGCCATAAGTACTTTCTGCTTTCCTAGTAGACCATTTTAAAGGTCTTACTTAGGACTTCAACTCAGTCCTTATCAGTGAGACAGAAGATAGGCACAGGGAAGTTCCTGAAAATTTCCATTAACTCATCTTTGGAAAAAGGATGCTGTTGTGTAAATATCAAATGAAACTTCCTAATTGTCCCATGCTACTTCCATACCTATTCCCAAAATCATATATTTGAATTTTTATCACTGCCTTATAGAAATATAAAACTTCACATCTTATTCAGATTTGAAAGTTGGGAACATTATAATACCATCTGGGATTTAAATTTATTTTATTATTATAGGCAGGCAAGGTTTGGGGGATGGTTTTGTTTCATTAAGTTGTTTTGTTTGTTTTTCCTTTTTATTATTTCCTGGGACCCAAAAAGACTGACTGCTTGGCAGAAACACTTGGTTCTGGGCACTTGCTTTCCCTCATTATCTCTGAAGAAAAAAAAACACCTCTTTTGTTCCCCTTACCGCTTCACTAACTTATCCAAATATTCATTTCTCTTTTAAGAAGAAAAAGAGAACTGAAATCATGCAGAAACTATGCCTTATATATTAAGAAAAACATTATCATTCAGGCAAAGTGCTAAGCACTCAGATAATAAAACAGAATAATTCTATTTCTAGGGTTTTCCATTTCATGTTTTTTCATTCTCAGCTTAACTTGAGCAATTTAAGACAGACTTTGTGCGATATAAAAGAAACATTTTCTGCACCAAACTTTGGGATTATATTACAAATAATTTATCTGCATTCAGTCATGACATTTTTATACAATATCATTAGCAAAAAATAAAATAAATGATGACATCTCAGATGGTGTGAACTGGCAAAGCCCTTCTGACTCCAGTGGAGTTCTGCCAATTTCCACATTGGCTGAGACTTCGGACCTTAAACTTTTATTATAAAATTAGAAAGGAATAATTTGCAAATTCTCTCTCCCTGAATAACGCAGCCTCAAAGAAACAAAAGTCTTCTATCCAAATAAATTTAAAACCATGTGACATAGTATACTTATTTAACAGTAACTGTACCTGAGGTACATTATTGGCAAGGTATCTGTGTCAGAGGTGAAAAATTTGCATTGTAATAAATGCAATGAGGCTTTTCAGTTTGAGAAATACTTTTGAGAAACCTAATTATATGATTAATTTTTCCTTTCTTTTTGTCCATAATGAAGTGAAAAATCTACACTCCCATGAAACACATAATTGTTTTCTTTTCTCATCCATGTCCATATGGTACAACAAGCTTGGATCCAAAACATTTTCTCATGAGTGAGGGTAAATGCCTCATCATTACTTTGAGCATATGGTAACATTATATATTGTTCTCCTATTTATAAATACTTTATTATCATTTAATAAATGGTATAGAAGACATATTCAGCCTGGTTCATAAATATAGCAGGCATTCTATACACCCCGCTTCAGCAAACACGTGCATGTATAACAGGCATTAGAGTAACTAGCAGTAACTACATCTGTCAAATGTTAAAAATCAATTGCATTATACAATCTTAATTCCTTATTAAATATTATAACTGACAATATAGTAATTTTGATTTCCAGTTCAAAAATATCCCAACATAAAGTAAACTCTGTATCTGTCTTCAATGCACAATAGTCACAAGAACTCTCCATGAGCTCTTGCACTGCTTTCCTCTTTCAGAGCTCAGTACAGAGCTCCTCACAGTACAGAACCTAGCCCAGGAATAATGAACCTTGGTGTGGCAAACATCTAAGTAGCCAGAGGGTACCAAATCAACATGCCAAAGCCTACAATACACTGTAACAATAACAAACAAACAAAAAAAACCCTCTGGTCATCTACTCAGAAACCAAGTCCAAGTTGTTTTTCATTAAAAGGTGGACCAGGATTTTCCTTCTAGGGCTCTTTAGCCAAACCTAAAGAATTCCGAAGAGCTTTGGGGTTTCATTTAAGGGCTCTGAGATGATTCAGTATAAACCCTTAAATCAAGTGGAATTTGTTAAATGTCTGTGACAGAAGCATCATACCATAAACCAGAATGATGACAGGGAGAGTTACGGCACACTGATAATAATGATTAGGCAGTTGCTTTAGCCAGCAAGACTCCTTGGCTTCTGTGCAGTCAATGTGAAGACACTGGTGTGCACCCTGGAGACAACCCATGGCTCTCAGCTGATGGTAATGGGCCCCCAGGGCACATACCTGCATAGGTTAATTAGATGGCTCACGTTGGGTTGTGTGAATTTCTCTTCTATATACCAATGTTTACAACTTGAATAAAAGAAAACTTCCTTGTTTTTGTTTTGTTTGTTTGTTTTTAAGAGATCAGGAGGAAGGCAAGAAAAATGTTTAATGGCATTGGCCTTGGAAAAGCAATTTTGACACTGCAGGCAAAACTGTCAACTTGTCTAAATCAACATACCACTTACTCCTTCACAGAGCTCTGCAAACATATGAAACCTAAGATTCCGGCTATATACACTGTTAGGAACAACTATGGTTAACAGTTACTCTAGGAAAGTAGCTATCTGGAAAAGGAAGCACCCATAGAGAAGGCAGACACACTGAAGGTAAATTCCAAATTGTTCACATTTAAGATTAAATTAGTTCAACATTTTTATGAGTGAGAATCAGACAGTTGTTTTGCAACTGCCATTGCATGTGACTTTTCTACATATGTTCAATGTGCGTATCCAGCCGAAAGAAGGGCATTTGGCTGCTGGACCTCATACACTGCCATTCTGCATCTATTCCTAAACTGAAAAGGCTCAAAGGAAAAAATTCTTATGGGCTCAATCCTACCCACAGTACAGCATCAGAAACAGAAAATGAGCAAACTATGCTCATTTAATGAGCAAAATGAGCAAACTATGCTCAAAGGTATGCATCCATACCTTTATTTTTGAATACTTTGTTTAAGTAGTATACCTAACAGTGCAAAGGCACAACCTTCCTGTACAGGATGCCAAAGCAAACTTCATACGAGTAAAATGTCTTAGCCAGGTATTATGAGTTAACCCAATGGAATTGCTCACCCTCTCCCCAAAACCTCACCCATCCTGCACAATAATGCAATGGCACAGGATCAAACTAAGTAACCCAGAAAGCTATTTTCCACCTTAACAACTGTTTTTTTTTCTTTTTAAGTTAAATTCTTGCCTTTTGGAAGTGTATTTCCATTCCTAACATAATTTCTGGAGCAACAGAAACATGGGCAATCATCTCTAATCAGAAGGAAAATAATAATAATAATAATAAAGGCTGTTTGAAAAACTATTTAAAAACAAATAAAACAAGACCAGTTAATTTTTCCAAAGGCCCACAGCAATTTCAGGGTAGCTGCTGTCAAAAAGAGTCAGACAGGCTGTCAGAAAGTAAATGTACCTTCTGGCTGTGAAGAATGCTTGTCCCTAAGGAAGCCATGTTTCAAAAATTATTTAAAGCTGAGACAGAAGTCCTTTTTTGTAGGTGTTTTTTATTTGTTTGCTTGGTTTTGTTTTTTATCTTTCATTAGAACAGCAATGTATCATCACAACATAACTGTGTAAGTCCTTAGTGGTAATAACCGATATTACTGAATCTCAGAAGCAAAAAGCTCCAGGTATCAAGGCAAGTTTTATAGGCTGGATTTCTCAAGGGTTTAGTTCACTGGTTTGGTATCTGCAAGCCAGAGCTATTTAGGTTTACACTCAATGTCTGACATGTTGAAGATTTTATTGCATTCAGAAACTGGCAGAACACATACTGAGAAAAATGTGTAAGAGGCAAGTAGAAAGTGTGTTGTCAGATTCTTAGTTCGTTTAAGGTTACAGGAACAGTACTTACACGTCTCTGTAAAGTATGCAGAATTCTTAACTTCCAGTTCAGTCTAGTGTTAGTGATGTTCAGGCTAGTGATAGTGATAAACAAATGCAAAAGGTTTTAAAAATGTATTTTTTTTCTTTTTAAATATGGATTTTTTCGTCCTGTTTAGTTTTAAATCTTCATTTCTAGTTAGAGTTCATTTCAGTTATTTACTTAAATTCTAAATATATACAACATTATTATATTTAGATAATTATGTTAACAGCATTAGAGCTGAAAAGGGAAAGAAGGGGAAATTGTTGTAAACTATTTTCTTAAATTATAAACAATTACCATTATTACTAAGTTATTACCTAAACCTTTTGATTTTTGAAAAAAAAATAAATAATAATAATCCAGCATTCTGTCAAGGACAAGTTCCCCTTCAGTTCTGTGGGAAATTCTTTTTCTTATAAGCAGACCAAAATATACCACAGAAATATTGCCCCTTTTGGTACAGAATTCCACCAACACATAGCTCACTTCTTGGCCAGAAACTGGAAATGCAGACGAGCATGAAAATGAAAAGTAATGAGGGTGGAGAGGAAGGAAACATTCCAAACTTGTCAAGCCTAAAGAAATGTTAAGTTTGGGTCCAGTTCAAGTTTTGGGTGAAGACTTAACTCATTTTTTATTTTCTTCAAAATGCCTCAGCACCCTCAGGGAGTATTCTCTTCCTAGAGAGCTCTTAGAAAAGCATATTTTTTCACTGACAAAAGGATCAGCAAATGGACCCTGATGCCAAAAGTTTGAAGTTAAACCAGTTACTGTGGCAAGTCTCACTTGCATGTTTGTTCCTTAAAAAGGATTTTTTCCTTAGAAAGGATTTTAAGAGATTATGTGGAACTTGTGTATTTAGTGACTCATCATATTGCCAGATGAGACAAAGACAGTTGTCTATTATATTACAAGCAATGAAGCAAAAATGACGTCTTTATGCTTTAGTTTCAAAGTCTCTTATAAACTGAAGTTGTTCCTTTAAAACATATTTTCTAAAGACATTTACAGCTAGAAATGTGCTGCTGATCCAAAACATCAAGAAAAGGAACAGAGGAAGAGGGAGGATCTCTGAATAATTTAAAGCAGCCTCCTCATTCAAAAGTCATTCTCTTTTAATCTCTTACACTTTGTAGCCAGAGACTTTATGCTGGGCTCTGGCAGAAAGTCAGGAAACAATATATCTGCAGCTTTAGAGCAGGATGAAAAGAAACAACAAAACGTACAGGAGACCCACTGCAAATTCTACTTCTACACAAAGTTTGTTTTGCAGGTATTTGTCTGCTTCCACAGATACAGTACACTGCTTGAGGACAGAACCTCTGCCCGTGCCTGCCCTCTACCCACAAAAGACATGAGATGAGCATGCACACACATGTATGTGCACGAGTATACACACTTCGCTCTGTTAGAACAGATGTTTTTTATTAACCACTGATATTTATGTTACTTTTGATAATGAGAACTCACTATCAGAAATTTGAATGAAAAAGTCATCTGTATCACTAACAAAGACAACAATTAATAAACAATTGAGCCCAGCCAAAGTTTACTTACCTAGAGTTTATGAAAGAAGACTTTACTCTAACAACTGTAATACTTCCTTTTTTTTGCCATAATCACTTTCAAAAGACCAGACAGGCCTATTTTAAAGGTTCTCTTAGTGTATTAGATAAGGGAATAGGGATCATCTGTCTTGAAGGAATACCTTACAAAGATACAAAGACTACAAATAGAAGCCACCCATCTTGAAGGAATACTTTACAAAGAGGCAAAGACTTTACAAAATCAGATAACCTAGAGAAGAAAGGCCTCCTAGACATCATCTACTCAGTAGCTGACTACATCTACAGTTAGAAGAGCTCTAAATCACCAACTTTTCCAACAGCTTTTTGGTCAACCATCTGTTTTTCTATACCTTGCAAAGTATTCTCAGACTTTTGCATACTGTTTACTGTTTCCAAAAAAACTTTTTTTTCCTCCCCTCCTTCCTCCTCCATTTACAAAAACTTTCTGCTCTTCTTCCACAATACCCTTAAAATGAAATGTATATGAAGAGAAACCGTATTAAAAACATTTTTTTTTTCTTTGAATTAGCATTTAGAATATAGCAACATTCTATCAACATAAAGCTTCTGAGAGACCACCAACAAACATAGTGTGAGAGTCACTAACAACTTCAGTAATTGTTTTGGTGTCTGTTCCACTACAGAAGTGATCACAGAATTGTTTCCTGGAGAAACTGTGCCTTTATTCTTACAAATGCTTACAAAGGATTGGCTTGAATGTAGAGAAACAAATTTCAGTTTTTCAGGGAAAATATTTGCAATTGTTTTCCTAAGAAGAGGAAAGAAAGGCTGTGATGTGGTATATGATAATATTTCAACAGACTCTAACAATACAATTCAACAAATCTTTACATCAAATATTTACCTTTCAAAGATTTTTTTCTTGCTATTTTATATTAAAACTATCAAATACCTTTTTTCTTCTTATCTTTGCTATAATCCGTATTAATTAGAGATTCCAAACAAAACTACTCAGGGTGGAATGCGTGCTTTCCTTTTACTTTGTCATTAGGTTGAAAAAAATTTCTTGACTTTGACAGCGTTGCATTTCCTTTATTAAGTTGTTTGAATCTGTTTCCTCTGCTACACTGTCGACACAGTTTACCCATGCCTATGTAATTTTTCCACTGAGGTGTTTAACATTAATTGTTACTGTACTTTCAAGCCAAATAGAATATTTATGAGTTGGCTTTACTTCTTGTTCAATGGTCACGTGATAGCAAATAGCATGCAGTATGAACTATTGAACTATTTGCCTAATTATTACATCTGGTTTACTGTATCCCACACACCTAGCATGTTTTAAGTGAAGGGCAACAAAGATCTCTAGTTTATCATTGATACTCTTAAACTGGCACATAATGATGCTATTGAGTTCTGAAGGGAGTCCTTCCTAAATCTCAGCATATGCCTTTATGCTAAAACAATTAACTGGATACATCTGGATACAAAGAGCAGATCAGAACATCTCTCTGCAGACTGTGCAAGGAAACTCATTCAATGGACAGAATATTTCATTAAAGAAGATGACCTTGAAAACAATTTCTGGTTTGAAAGCAAACAAACAAAGAAACAAAAACAGGTGTTTGAAATGAATTGTATGAAATGCATAACATTATACCAGCAACTGAGACCATGCTTTACTGAGAGCATCAGAAAGTATGGGTCAATGAGAGATTATTTCCTGTGCCTTAAGCAATATTTAACTAATCTCGGCAGCAGCATATAATTCAACACTAGTTTTAGGGGTGGGCAAAATAGTAGAAACATATATCAGTTTTTCTGCCTCTAGTGTTTGTAAATAGGATCAGTAACTCTTATTTACTTGTGGGAGAAATTTTAATTTAAAGTATGTAAGGAAGGCAAATGTTAACAATACTTTTCAAATATGGAATCAATCTGGGAGGGAAAACATAGGTTTTTAAATATTTTGCACCCTCTTTCTTATCTGCCTTTTTTTTTTTTTTTTTTTTTTTTACCAATTCATGAAATTCTAGGTTTCTTTTCATGACCACTCAGAACATTTTATTGATAAAAAAAGAAAGAGAGAATGTTAAAAAAGAAAAAGAATGTTTGTTACAACAATCTTTTGTCTGTAATTCAACTACTACACCATTTCTAGAACTCACTGTTATGGAATTACTATCACACCATGCACTTTTTTAAATGGAGGAAGTTACTAGTTAGGCCAAATCCATGAACAAACAGGAACAAGAATGACTAAACCATTTTTGACTCATAACACTTAATTTTAGTTTAAATAAAATCAGCCCCTCTTGATTTATTTTAAGTCCTTTTTTGTATCTGGCAAAATAAATAATAAATAATATATATATAAAATAAAATAAAATAAAATAAATATAAAATATAAAATGAAAGAGTAACCTAAGTGATCCAAAGCCACAAAAGCTGTCCTTTGCAATCATCTGTGCTATTATGCAAGTTTGTATGAGACACAATTTTCAGTCACAAACCAATTGTTATATCAAAATTTTAAAAAAACATCACTACTAAAGTGACTCTGAGTGCAAAACCAAACAAACATGATAATGACAAGAATACTGTGGGAGGAAAGCAAACTTAAATTAATTATATTGTTATAAACATTACGTAGAACACAACAACATGCCACCATGAAGTTCTCAGTTGCTTCCTTTAAATCTAATATAAACCTGAAATTTATTACCGATCATTGCTGTCAGTACTTTGTGGAACATTTTGGGAAGGGAAACTAATAGCAAGGGCAACAATACAGGTGTCAAATATTCTAGGCATCTTGCTATCGCTAGCTTCATCTAATATTTTATATTAACTTGATGACACTGATCAATAACAATAATTATTCAAGGAGCTAGTACACTTTTTAACATTTTTTGATATTTCAACAGGTATGTGAAAATATGGAATGACATACCATATTTTTACTTGAAGAATAGTTTTAATTTTGGATTTTGTTATGGCGAATTTGACAAAAAGTTTAATATATTGAAGTTTTAATAACAAAGTAACTGCAGAGAAAACAGAATATGGGCTGCAAATCATGAATGGCCATCAAGCATTATGCAATGCCAAAAATAAAGGGGGGGGGGGGGGCAGGCATCATATGTGTAGGCAGTAATGATGAAAGAGAGGTAGATGGAACTATAAATTCCAGCTGAAGTTTTCAAGTAACAAATTACCTTTCAAGCTGCTTGTGGCAAGGACACATCCTGATCTGAAGGGTAGTTTTCCCAGGGCAAGGCTCATGCATAATTGAGGGTTGGAGGACTATATTTTCACTATTCTCTGAAAAAATAAAAAAAAATAAAAAAAAATAAAAAAGGAATTTGAGCATGTAAAAAAAAATGGGGGGGAGGGGTGGGGAAGGAAGGGGAGGAGAAGGCTGGGTGGCACTTAAATTCTAAAACCCACTAAAAGACTGTGGATGCTTTAAAGAGGTTTCACATTGGGCACATATTTCCCAAAGCCATTCCAAATACTAGAATTGTACATAATAGGGCACACAATTAGGAAACTGTAACTAAAGCAGTTATAGATTTACACAAGGAGTTAGCACAGCAAGGAATATGCTCTACTACACAAGCTCTTAGGCTTTACAGGTCAATAACACAATGCAGTGTAATAGCTCCTTCACTCTAAAACTTGACACTTGAACAGACAACTCCACATCTTATTAATCTAAAAGCATACAATTGGCTTTTCAAACCCCATCTGTTTTGTCAAATCTAGCTAGACACTTTTTTAAATAGAAGAACTTTTAAATTGCAATGACATCCACTGAATTTCACAAGATTTGTGTACCAAAAATTTAGCATTATTATTTAGCAATTTTGAATTTCTATTTATATAATTATGATATTCTATGTTTGATCTATATTTTAAAAATCAAGTCAGGCTGGTCTCCAATAACAGTAGAAAAATTGTCTTATAATGCAAAAATATCCATCTTACATTGGCAGACCACTGGTTAAAAAAATATTGGGTAGTCACAAATTTAAGAGCTTAAAAAATAAAGATACTTTAAAAAAACAATCCCTCCTCAAAAAAAGAAACAAAACAAACAAACAACAAAAAAAAACACCAGCACCACCAGCAAAACTATTGGAAGTGTGAACTATTAAAGGGATTTTTATTCATTTTTGTTTCATTCTGAAAATTCACAAGTACTAAGAAAGTCAAAATCTATATTCAGAAGAAATTTATTTCCAAATTGTATACATTGTTTGCAAAAGTTCCCTTTGTTAATTTTACAAGTATTTTCTCCAGCCAATGGTAAACTCCCCGAAAATACTCGAGGGATTTCCAATGGAAATGCTACCAGACCCTCAAATGTTGATGTTACTACATCTGCAATGACAAGCCCAGTGTTGAAATAACAAAGCAAAGTATTTTCTCCAATATATTTGTTTTCTACCAGTATTACTTTACAATAAACAGATATAGTAGAATGAACAGTAAAGTATGTATTATTAATGGTGTTATAAACATCTACTTGCAAAATGTCTTAGTATATTCTTTGGGAATCCAAAGCCTCTCACTCTAGGAATATGAAATGAACTATAACAAATAGAAGTGGCATGCAGATAGAAATTCCCCCTCATCCAGAGAAGTAGCTGCATATACAATTGACCAAATAAACACAGGGGCAGAAAAGCGTTTGGTCTTGTGCCCTCCCCTGGAAATATTGTCCATCTGTCCTGATAGCCAGGAAGCAGGTCATAGCATACTGTGAGGTCACAATGAGGTCTCTTTAGAGATAACTCTCTTCCCTCCCAAGATAGGTTACTATCTCCAAACAGTCTCGCTATTGCCAGATACACTGAAAGACAACTGGTGAAGTTTAACTACATTTAATCTTCATGTATATTTGAGACTGTGATCCATCAGCAGGATGTCATCACTGCCACTCCGTTAATGAATAAGCTGGCACTAGCTAGCAGGAAGGCTCTAAGGGTTACTCAGAAAAGAAATGATAATAGTGAATTCACTCCACTTCACAGTGTTAAGTAACTGCATGTGATGCACAGCAAAGGAGAATGTGATCCAGGACCTGAAAGCCATAGAATAAACTACCAGGAGGGACACCTAGTTATCTAGTTTCTATTACACCAGTTTGAGCTGTATTATTATAATAAGCTATTCAATTTTGTCCAGTCACTTTTATATTGAGCAGAATAATTTATATTTTGCTGGAGCACACTTTTGCAAAAAAGCATTTGATCATGATTTAAATACAGAGATACCACTCCACCTAGTAAGCTTTTTCGTGGTCTATCATGCTCCTCAGTATAGTAATCACCATTTAACATTAGTCTCACTTCACCCTCCAGTCCCTCATTCTCGCTATAGCTTTATAATGTTGTACTTTCTTCTGTACTGTCAGCCACTTCTCAATCCCTCCTTTTTCTTAAAATTATCCAAACTAGGCTTTCTACATTTCTTACCCTGGGCATTTTCTTCACTGCTAGTATAATCTTGGTAGTTCTGTTCTCATCTTCTACCTCTCAATATTATTTAAATAAGTAGTATTAAATCTGTATCCAGGACTCTACTAATGCCATCTTGCAGATAATATATGAACCTGTCTGTATCTAGCTTGTAGTTCCATGGACAACACTAGGCTCTTTACCTCAGTACTGCTCCAGGAACTCACAGTCGGATGCTCCTTCACAGCAACAACCTCCTCCACCAGAAGCCCCAGTTTTCAGACCAGAGTTCTCCATTCCCTCATCTTGATCCTAACTAGAAAATGCATCACTTGGTTGAATTCCTGCACATTTTGTTTTAGAGGACTACATAAGCAAATGATATAGATAACTCCAGAGGATTCCTCTGTTGTCCTATTTCCTAGTTGGTTGGTCTTTTTGCCATCATGTATTTCATTAGCAGTTACAGTACTGAGATGCAGATTTGACTTGTGATTTTGTCAGTTATTCCATCACTGACAGAATGTCCAAATAATCATATATCTACTAGCAAGTTTTTGCTAGTTTTAACTTAGTAAAGTCATACGGAATTAGAAAGATTGGAGATACAGAACTAGAAGGCTGTTAGCTCTCATTTATTACTCAATTACCAGGTGAGGAACACAACTATCTATTGTTTTTCTGGTTCTGTGCACAGTCATATTAATAAAATTGTTTAATTTGAGGGTCTGGAAAGGCCTTCTTTCAGTATCTGTTATACATTGCTCCTTTTGACAGTGTATTTGTTTCACATTTGCTTCGGAGTACATAATAATCACTTCCTTCTCTAAGTTCTGCTTTTATAAATAAGCAGAAAAAGAAGTTTTGCTTGACTGAAACAGAATTTTTCTTCAGTAAAGTTCCTTCAGCACTTAGGAGAAAAATAGCAACATTTCTCTATATGCCCTGAGTTTCTGTTACAAGCAGATAATTTGCTTATTTAAATGTAACATCTGAAAGATAACATGCAACTAATAAACCTGTAACAATAACGTAATTGTGAAATTCCTTTCTGGGGTAATTAGGGTAGAATTAAAAGAAAAATGGGGGATGTCAATCTCCCCTAGGGCCACTGTCATGCTATAACTCTCATGTCTCATTTAAATAAAGACTAAATAATGCAGTGCAGAAATCTGCACCATTTAGATTTATGCTTAATGTATGTTAACACAAAAATTCCTATATTGCTCAATGGATGGAAATAGCACACACCAACTCTGCCGTTTCACAAAAGTGAATTTGTGTATGGGTTCCCAATGGGCCAGTCACCATCCCTACCTTTCCCTGCCCCTTTTCTTGTATAAGCCCCACTGCATATAGCCATGACATCAGTGAAATTTGCTGAGAAAGTTTTTTTCTTATTTTTGGCATAATTATTTCTCTGATGGATCCATGGGTTGTGATCTAGTCCACTCAGCAATAACACGACCAGTACGGCAAATGCAGGGGAGCAGTAGCAGCACCAACTCAGGAAATGAGGGATCACCTTTTGGCAGTGCAGTCTCAAGTCCATGCATAAGTTGCAGCTTATTGTGACGTTACATTTGTAAGGAAGTAAAAAAACATCATTTTTTTAAAGGGAATAGCAAAGCTATCTCCTGCATAACAAAAATGCAGGTGAGTTTAAAGATGATGAGTTTTCTTTAAACCTGCCTGTGGACTCCCAATGAAAGAGGCTATAAAAACTCATATGTTCCACCACAAAGAATTTCCTCCAAGCAGCGCACTCTAGAAGTACAATATGAAGAAAGATGTACTCACTTTGCAAACTAAACAACAAAATCCACCTTCGAACAACTCTGTCCCTGTCTCCATGGACACCACTCTGCACAGTGCCACAGAGGCCACATGATGGCCAGCCTGAAGTACCTACAAGAACAAAGGCAATGCATTGAGCCTAGAAGTCGCTATTATCAAAACCATATACCCTACCTTCATCCAAAGCATCACCTTCAGCTGCCTGTGTTTCCTCTAAATCTTGTAAAAAAAAATTATGCATCAAAACTCCGTTCTACTCATGACTCTGGCAAGAAAAATATCTAGGTGCTTGCACCATATAACCTCTTGTGTACCAAAGACATATGATAATACCATTAACATTGGGGGAAAAAAAATGAAGGCTCCACTCATTGGTATCACAAATTCATAGCTGGTGTCCAGTACTGTCCACCAAAATCACTTATGGCTACTTTAACATCAACAACATCATCTAACAAAAAAAAAAAAAAAAAAAAGAAAAAAAAGAAAAAAAAAAGTATGCAGGTTTAGTTGGGATAGAGTTAATGTTATTCATAGTAGATCATGGTACTATGTAAAGGGACTAGAATTCTAGATTTGTGAGGAGCAACTGAGGGAATTGGGGTTGTTTAGTCTGGAGAAGAAGATGATAAGGGGAGACTTCATTGCACTCTACCACTACCTGAAAGGTTGCAGCAAGGAGGGTGTTGGTCACTTTTCTCAGGTGACAAGTGATAAGGCACAAGGAAACAGCCTCAAGATTGGACATTAGGAAGAATTTCTTCACAGAAAGGTTGGTTGAGAATTGGAATGGGTTGCCCGGGGAAGAGATGGAGTCACAGTTCTGAGAGGTATTTCAGAGATGCATGAACAAGGCACTAAGGGAAATGGTTTAGTGATGAGGTCAGGTTAATATTTGGTCTTAACGATCTCGAAGTTTTCTTCCAACATTAATGATTCTGTGAGTCTATGATTTTGGTTTTGGAACAAAAATAGTGCTGATGACACACCAAGATTTTAATTGTTGCTAAGGAGTTCTTACATAGATAAAGGACTTGTCTGCTTTTGGTGCTGCCATGCCAGCAAAGAGGCTGCAGGTGCACAAGGAGCTGGGAGGCAGGACAGCTGACCCAAGTGGACCAAAGGGATGTCCCATACCATGTGGCTTATGCTCAACAATAAAACCAGAGGGAGATGGCCAGAGGCCTGCCATCACTCAGGGACTGGCTAGGCATCAGTCACTGATGAGTAATTGTGTTTTGCATCACTTGTTTTGTTTTTTCCTTTGGTTATGGTTTGCTTTTCTTTTTTTATTAAAATGCCCTTATCTCAACCCATGAGTTTCTTAACTTTTGCCCTTCCGATTCTCTTCCAACCCACCCAACTGGGAGTGGGAGAAGTGAGAAGCTGTGTGGTGCTTAGCTGCCTACTGGGGTTAAACCACAACAAAATGATATAATGCCTACCTAGTATATAGAAAATCATAGGTTAATTTATTCGTCTTTTTAAACATGAAGGGAGCAAAGAAGCCCATGATACATAAGCAAGTACTCAGAAAACATTTTCTGTGAAGAAAATACCAGTCACATCACCGTCACCAACCCAAAGACGACGTATAACCTTTCTACACTGAAACTACTCTTGACTGGCCAAAACACCTGGTTGTTACAAAGTATCACAAAATTTAGACAGAAAATCATGAAATAAGCTAAAACTGCATAAAGATCACACTTTGAAAACAATTTTCCTCAAACTCTACCACCCTCTAAACAGTAACTTGCCAAACTCAGCATCAGAAATGAATGAACAAACAGATTTGGGAACAAAAGCAGAGAATTAATAAATGTGTGTTGTGAAAAAATGGGATCTTTGCAAGCCAGTGAGGAAGCATAAACATGCAAGTAAATTCTAGCACAGTGTATTGGTACCTCTGAACCTTAACTGACCTAGCATCTTTGAGCAAAAATTAATTTATTGTCATATTTAATGCTAACAGCAAAAGTGAGAATTACCTTAACAAATGGTAAACACATTGATGCCAAGACAAAGCAGCCTAAGCATTCCAGATCTTGCTGTAAAATTCCTAACTTTGAAATGCAGCATGAAACTGTCTCTGATGCAATCAAAACATTTCAGACAATCTTGTCACACTGTCGACATGTGTAAACCATATCTTGCTTTACGTGGCTAGTTTCATTAATGTTTTTTGTATGCATGTAAAAGCCTACTGTTCTTGTACAGTATTACTCTAAAACGCTACATATAGAGTAAGCAACATAAAGATCACAGCACAAGTTGTGTCATTGCTAAGACAGTGGTAGGATGGTAGAAATGTAAGAAATACCTACATATTTTTAACTGGCAGCTTTATTAACCGCAGTGGGTTGGGTCAGCATTACAATAAATCAACATAGCTAACGGGTTGATTAACCTCCTCTTAGATATCAAATGCTAATCGTGCCAGATCCTTTTTCGAAGTAGAGAATTCAGTAAAACATGATCTTCCTCATTACAATGTTCACCTTTATCCATGAATGAACTTCTGTCAGACTTTTGGCTCTTGATGTTTTAGATAGTTGTCTTCATTAAATTTAGTTATGTTTCATCAAATATCTCCCTCAGATGTTTTAAAGGACTACAGGAAAGCACCACTAAAGAAATGTTCTGGGGATAATGTAGTTAATTTCTGGAAGTCACTGAATGTGAACATTATAATTTATGAATATTAAATAGCATGAAATAATACGCAGGAACCTTGATATTGACCATACAATTCTTCTTTGGCTATGCAGATAAGACTGCAAAGAACTTGATGATATTACAATGCCTTACTGGCCTTGCTGACATGGAAATTGAAAACAGCTAAGAATGAGTGCAGTGTGGCAATTTACAACTGAATTATCAATATCAAAATTACTCAGATCTTTGCTGTACTAAAAGAAAAGCAGAAACAAGAAAGCAAAGATATAACGAAAATGTTAGAAAAGGTTTTTACAAAGCTCAACATTTAGCGCAGATATGGTTCTGGGACACTTCTGGCATGCGAGTATTTTCTTCAACAGCAGGAGGTGGCATTCACAAGTTTGTATGGTATGTAACAAGATCTGGTGTAAAATTTGCCCAAGCTGTTATCAGAAAAACAGAAAGATTTTTTTCCTTTGAAAAACATCTTCAGATATATATTATCCAGAAAAGCATTATTATTCATCACTTAGACTAAGAGGCCATGAGATGATGTACATTCTATAAGATTTGCATTACAGAAACCATGTAGTTCAGTTCAAATGCATATTTTTTCATGGCCCTGTAGGTCAATTATTTACTTGCAAATACTATGCGGATGTATAAATACTGAGGAATAACCTTCCAGTTATATGTGCAAATCGAAAAAATCTTATAGATATTATAAAAATTTTAATAACTTAATATTTTAAGGGAAGAAGATAATATTTCTTCAGCTCCTGTTTTGTGCATAAGACAACTTTTTCCACTCTGTTAAGAATCCACAGCTTTTTCAGATGATTAATATGAAGACAGAACACAAATCACATTATGATTATACTACACTGTTGTATGAAAACACATATGTAGGATTTGATTATGACTCTGAGATGTCCTATTTCTCTACACAAAACATCTGAATCACTTTCAACATTTTTGATAATGACAGTTATTCACAAAAAGACAAATTTGTCATAGCAAATACAGTAAGAGGAAAGTATTATTTTGATGTTAATGAGCAGAAACTCATACTGATTTATTATACCAAAAAATCCAGTTATTGAGATCCAACTCATCAATATGTGGTGGTATAGCCAACACAAAATGGACTTTATGAGCCATCTTACACATGCATCTTTCCCAAAAGTCATAGCCTGTAAAGCCTCTAAATCCTCCTGTGAAGCCAGAAGATGTAGGTTTCAACATACGCTAGGATCGATGTGCCTACAACATTCCCTCTTTAAAGTGACTCCTAGACAGCTCAAGACTCCTTGGAAAGTTTCTAGTGAAAAGTGTCATACAAGTGAAAAGAACTATCGTCATTCTAAGTAAAATCTAATCACTGACACAACTTAAATGACCATTCTTGTCCTGAGCAACATATAAACACATGAACTAAAAGAAAACTCAAGTTACTTACATCTAATTGCAGCATTTTATTGAAACTTTTATCATCTGGAATCCATATCAGTCAAACTGTCTTAATAAACAACAATACATTTTATTTTGGTTTACTGAAAATTAACAGGGCATTTGGGAAAATACTATTATTGTAAAAGCCTGTTTCACATTTGTTTGGCAATACTAGGGCTATATAAGTGGAAAACAAGAGAACCAGTTTTTTCCCTCTGTTGTTGATATTAGGAGAAAACAATGCAGCTGGTAACATTAATGATACCCTATATCCTCAACAAAGATGAAAGAGGTCAAACAAAGTTGTAATGGGCTTAACCATATGAAACAGCCATACTGGATTGATTAGCTTAGTATCCAGACACAGTAAACCCATTTTTTTTTTTCAAACAATATTCCAAGCTACAGTCTAGTAGGTCTGCAATGTCTCAAGGCTTTGTATGAGACAGTTTTCTTAATATAGTGAGCCCTACAGCAAAATGCAATGAAGGGCCATTTCTGTTTCACCCTGCCAGGCTTGGGGGAAACAGGGAGTGGGGAGAGCAGACTGAATATGCAGCTTCTATCACAGTACTATACTGGCTACTCTGTTGCGAGAGTACTGATAGCACTCTTATACTACGGTCCTGTTTTCAGAAGTTTACAATTAAAACTCCATTAAAAAAATGTCTTCTTGGCAAAAAAAAATGTAGCAAACAAGCTCATTCCAAAAGGGATTTATATTTTAATTAGAGAAAAATCAGTTCAGCTGTCTTCTTGGAGAGTCAGAAGGTTTGGCTAAGAAGACAAACAAAAACAGATTTTTGGTGGTTTCTGTAGTTCTTTTGTTCTTCTTGAGGAATCAGTACCATGTCAATGTAATAACCATAGTGTAATAAGATCCATACCAAGAAACGAGGATTTCATTTGACAACTGATCAACAATGCCTTTAAACATAGTTAAGATTATTCCTCTGTAACCCTGTAATCCAGACCCCTGTCTGCGATTATTTGCATTTAACAACAACAACAATCAAAATCTATCATTCTGGAACTTAGATTTTCAGTTTTCTTGACCATTTTAAGACACTCATGGCCTTGCTATTCTCACTAATCATTACTTAGTACTGCAGATGCTAGAAGGCACAAAAACTCAGTCAAGCTTTCATTTAAAATCACAGATTTTTTTTAACACTGGGCCACTACAGTACAGTGGATTCCATAACTGACCAATTAACTTGAGGATTATTTTTAAGAGTGATATTCAATATACTGCAATCCAGAAGGACAATGCCATGATTTTTCCTTATACTATACAATCAGTTCTGTTCTCGATACCCTTCCCCTTATCCTGTACGAGAAATTCACATAGGTAACTACACTAATATCAACAGGGCTGGTATTAAGATTAAAAAATATATTGTATGCTTCAGGAAATCATTTGCTGGAATTCAAGACAAAAGTAGGACATGAAAAATATAGGTAACTACATGTTCACTTTTACCCTTTTTTACCATAATCCATCCCATGTCTATAGAATAATTTGTGGGGTATGTGCCTACATTCCCACCCATTTAAAGACCCTCTTCTGAGACTATTAAGAATAGAATGAACTCATCTGAGAAACATACTGGATTTCAACTGGCCACAGTGAATATGCTCCATGACCTCTTCAAAAGGCCCAATGATCAAAAAGGCACGTATTATTCCACGGTACCCTAAGAAAACCAGACTTTTCCAATGGAAACTTTTCAGTAGCTATAAATTTCCACTACTCTTGCTTTAAATATTTATTTAATGCAGTTCTGTACTAGATCAATTTGGTTTGGCAAAGAACTAACTTTTCTTCCAGGTAACATAACATGCATATTAGAAATAAAGGTATTGAAAGTGAGGAGAAAATAAATATTCCTCCATCACAAAAGCAAAATGAGTAAAGAGCTTTTAATAAAGGAATCAAAAAAATCACATCTACTTTAATAAATATTTAATAAATAACAAAATACAGCATCTCAGAAGTCAAAGTAACAGTGACTTGGGGTTCTACGTCCCTTGCTCAGGAGTTGAGAAAAAAGGGAGGGCTGATATGGGTTTTAATCCTCTATAACACAGAGGAAAGTGAAACACAAGAAAAAAAAAATACCCTTGTAGCCCATTGCTTAGGAAAAGCTTCATCTTACATTCCCTTTATTTACAAAATCTCTAAATATATTCATAGGAAAAGCTGACAAAAGTAAAATGTTCAGAAATGAATGTTGATTAAGAAGTTTTAAGCTGGAGTTTTTTCCTGTAATCCTTTTGTCATTTGTGCAATATGTGATCAAAGACATTTCTCTTTCCCATTCCTCAAACATTAAGTAAATATGTGGGCTTAAAAGAGAAATACATATAATTCATAGCAGGAAAGAAAGTTCTACTTGCTACATCATATAACTAAGGCTGAAGTATTAGAGGTAGTACTGAGGGGTACAGAATCCCATTTTCTAAACAAAGAAATTATTACTTTTTTCCAAAGACTTGAAAAAATTCCCCAAACCATTCCTCTCTGTGCATCCATATGTGCCAACTTCTCATCACATTCATTAATTTTATTGGCCAGCAAGTCTCCCATCTGCTTAAGAATAAGCAGAGGGGAACAAATTAATCCATTTGCTCTACTCAGATCTGTTCTGCCTGAAGCCCACCTGAGCAGTGCCACCACAACTGCCCAGTGTTCAGCAGGGACAGAGGAGAGTTCCACACACACCGACCACCGCTGTGCTTCTCCATTCAGCTGCCCTTAACACCCAGGCCTCAGAGGCACTCATAAGCCTTAAGGGCCCTGACCAGCCCTCTGCCCTAACCATGGATCTTGCCCCACTTTGGCGCAGCCCTGGGCCTTACATCCCTGCCCCCACAACACCTCAGCTGTGCCCCTGCCTGACCACCCACCCCACTGACCCTGACCCATGAACCTACCTGAGACATTCCTGGCTGCCCTGGCCTGCCCTGCTACATGGCTGGGATGGTGGGACAGGCCCTGGCTGCTAGACCTGTCTCACCACCCCCAGGCAGCCCCCACAGCTCCTGGCTCCCCAGCCCTTATGGCACCCAGTAACAGCACAACGCAGGACAGATCCTGTTGGTGTGGAGATGGACTGTTTGCATCCTGACCTCACCAGCACAGTTGGCCCCGCAGCAGCATTTTCCCCGAGCAGGAGTCAATAGGAATTAGCAGTTATGAATCCCCCCTTCCACACAAACCTGAGACAACAAGTAGCTTTTATTTGGTGTTTTCCTTGAGCAGAAAATAAAAAAGTTAAGGAAAGCTGAGGGAACCGTCCTTGGAGCAGCACTGGAAGCCTCTGGGAGCTCTGCCTAGTTGGATGAATTCTTCTGTGGGAAGATGAATGGGATTTACCTCAGCTGCCATGTGGTCTGCGTCCGACTGCACAGATGTCTCTCTCCAAACACCAGAACAGAGGCAAGACAAACCCTGTTTGGAATCAAGCATCAAGCACGGCATTGCTAGTCGGTCAGGGGAAGTGATTGTCCTGCTCTACTCTGCACTGGTGTGGCCTCACCTGAGTACCATGTGCAGTTCTGGGCACCACAGTGCAAAAAGGATATGAAACTATTGGAGTGTGTCCAGAAAAGGGTTACAAAGATGGTGAAGGGCCAGAGGGGAAGACATATGAGGAGTGGCTGAGGTCACTTGGCCTGTTCAGACTGGAAAAGAGGAGGCTGAGGGGAGACCTCATCGTGGCCTACAGCTTCCTCACGAGGGGGAATGGAGGGGCAGGCATTGATCTATTCTATTTAGGGACCAGTGATAGGACCTGAGGGAATGGAGTCAAGCTGCAACAGGGGAGGTTCAGGCTGGATATCAGGAAGAGGTTCTGCACTGAGAGGGTTGTCGTGTGATGGAACAGGCTCCCCAGGGTCGTAGTCACAGCACCAGGCCTGTCAGAGTTTAAGAAGCATTTGGACTGTGCTCTTAGTTATATGGTCTGAATTTTTGGGTTAGACCTGTGTGGAGACAGGAGCTGGACTCGATGACCCACACCCTTCCAACTAGGGATATTCTATGATTCTGTGAAATAATGAGGCACCATAACTAGTGGCATGTCAGACCCACCACTCCCTTTTTGTGATAATTATTTCACTTTTACATTACTGGAGTCCTCATGTGCTCTGAACAGGCTCCCCTTCTACTTCTCCCATGCCAACAACCTAACTCTTACTTTGACCATCACACAAGATGTTTCAGAAAACCAGCACCACACACAACTGGAGAGAGGGTTATCAGCAGAACCAGCTAAAAAACAGAGCTTACAGAGCATGACAAGACAGGGATCAGGACCAGGGTAATAAATCTAAGAGTCACTAATGTCCAAATGTCAGATCAGATCCACAAGGTCTGGAAGAAAAGGAAAGAGAGGCATACCAAGGTAGAATAGTGAGTAACTCCCTGTTACACGTCACGGCAGATCCTAAGACTGTTCTCATTCTTGAGTTAGTCTAAAACATCAATTGTCAAAGTACTGTAAATATAACTGATGAAAATCCCATGGATTTTAGGAAAAGAAACCACTCACCTACAGTTACACTGGAGTGCCTGGAAAGGAGAGCATCTGAAAGCAAACCCAACACAAGATTTTAAAATGGACAACTCTAAATGTCATAAGTAGCTATAAGACTAAGATGAGAGCAAAAGCCATGAAGCTCCACTACGAAAAGATATTTCAAATTGTAGCAGAAGCAATTTCAGTCAGGCAAAAGTGCTGGACACCACAGCCTGAAGGTGAGCCAGAATGGATCCAGGTTCGATTACCAGAGAGGAGTTTGAGGCAATAGCTGTGAACATCGTGCCCAGTGAGTTTGGAAGTGTATCATAAAAGAGAAGCAACAGTGATAATTAAGAAGAGAGAAGAGGGTTTTTTTTATTTATTTATTTTAAGAATGCAGGGGAGCAGACTGTGCCTACTTTGTGACAGGGAATAATCCAAAATAAAGCAAGGGCTCTGGCGGAAGAAGGCTGACGAAGACTGAGGCAAGAGAGATTAGAAGGTAAGCATGAATGGAGTCTATCTCTGGAAGAGGAACTACAGATGAATGACTGAATAAATTAAAAACAGAGAAATCTCAGAATCAGTAGTAAGGTAGAGGAAAAAACACTGCAGAAATGTTTCACATCTGTCTTCAACATAAAAATATACAGACTCATTACAGACAGAATATTTTTAAAAACTATGCATTGTGTCAACTATAATTGAATGGCAGTGAAGGTAACAATAACCAAAGGGATAGTAAACCTGGAAAAAAAAAAAAAAAAAAGAGAGAGAGAAGATAAAATTTCTTTTTAATTAAAATGGATTCATAGTGTCACCAAATAATTTGCTCCTTAAACTTTACCAGCAGTGTAATAATAAACTACAAGAGTATCAATAGATCTTTACTGTGCTTCTAGCCTTCACTCTTCCTGCTCATCATTGCAAGCTGGAAGAAATCTTGAAACAGATCATTATAGCTGAAACATTTCACCATGTTATTCTTTTAGACCTACCTTTTTCACTTTAATAAAATATTTTGCCTCTAGATTGTAACAGTCAAAATGTCTGCAATGTGCATGTATTCTTGCTGCTGAAAGGAGCTGAATGTTTTCTCACTTTCAGCATGTACAGATTTGCACTTAGATCTTATTTTCTCCCTGAAGTGACATTAGCATTGTCTGCATTTACCAACCAGCCAGCCAACTCCAGAATTCTCAGTATCTCCATCTCAGGCAACAGCTCACACCATGCCTTTTGCAACAGCTCTGCATTAACCTGTTTTTGTGCAGAATGCTGATTCAGAAACTTGCTCTGTGAGCATCTTCCTGAGATTCCTAATTATCTGTGTTGGAGAAGTGACTCAAAGTGTGTACCTGTAAGTCCCAGAGAAAACCAGGCCACGCACTTTTCAGTCCACCAGAAAACTTCTCTTATGAAGTTCAATACAAACAGCCCAGAGTAAAAAGGCATTTTTTGAGTTATGGCTGAAATACATTGTTTACAGAATCACAGAATCACAGAACAGTCTAGGTTGGGAGAGACCTCCAAGATCACCAAGTCCAACCTTGGACCTAATGCTAACAAGTCCTCCACTAAACCATCTCCCTAAGCTGTACATCTAAATGTCTTTTAAAGACCTCCAGGGATGGTGACTCAACAACTTCCCTGGGCAGCCTATTCCAGTGACTAACAACCCTTTCAGTAAAGAAGTTCTTCCCAATATCCAACCTAAACCTCCCCTGGTGCAACTTTAGCCCCTTCCCCCTCGTGCTGTCACCAGGCACGTGGGAGAATAGACCAACCCCCACCTCGCTACAGCCTCCTTTCAGGTACCTGTAGAGCGCGATAAGGTCGCCCCTGAGCCTCCTCTTCTCCAGGCTAAACAGTCCCAGCTCCCTCAGCCGCTCCTCGTAAGACTTGTTCTCCAGACCCTTCACCAGCTTCGTAGCCCTTCTCTGGACTTGCTCGAGCACCTCCATGTCCTTCTTGTAGCGAGGGGCCCAAAACTGAACACAGTACTCGAGGTGTGGCTGAGTACAGGGGGACAATCACTTCCCTGGACCTGCTGGCCACGCTGTTTCTTATACAAGCCAGGATGCTGTTGGCCTTCTTGGCTGCCTGAGCATACTGCTGGCTCATATTCAGCCGACTGTCAACCACTACTCCCAGGTCCTTCTCTGCCAGGCAGCTTTCTAACCACACATCTCCCAGCCTGTAGCTCTGTTTGGGGTTGTTGTGCCCCAGGTGCAGGACCCGGCACTTGGCCTTGTTGAACTTCATACAGTTTAGTTTGTTTGTTTAATACTCCTGAAGAATAAGATATGAAAATTCAGCTAAACTGAGACTGGCAATTTTCATAATCCTCCATGAGTATTTTAGAAGTTATCACAGACAGACATTGGGAATGTTAGTATATATTTCACATCAAATAAAAAACAACAGAAACATGACTCATTTTGCAAGTAGAAGAAATGCCAGCCATTTTTTCTTGAATGAAAAGAGCTGTATTTCTGGGGAAGCAAGAAGGTATACGAAAAGTCAAAGATTCAAGAGCAGTAACAAAATGGCACAAAAGGTTATAATAAATAAGAAGAAAATTTTAAAGTAAGCAAGCTACAATACCACCAGTTCTGACAGAGAAATATTGCAAAGACAGTTAATCTACTGAAAAAGTCTCCTCCCCTTGAGACTAATGAAAATTGCAAAGCTGGGTCATTTCACACAAGATTTACTATGAAAAGCAGCCATGGCAGGTGAATGCTAAAGTTATTCCTCAAGATCTCTTTTTACCCATCATCACTAAGGAAACCTCTGTCTGCTATCCTTATGCCTGCTAACACAGCACCTTTTATAGTCTTGCAGTTCGCTCCATTTTCTCTGTAAACAGAGCAGGGTTTTATACTCCCAGACACATTGGTAGGGATCCTGTTTCACTCTGCAAGAACCTGGTAGGCCAAAGACAAAGCTTCTAAATTGTTCTTGGATGAACTACATTTCTTAGCTGCTGCTAATGCTTTCTGAACCTCTGATTAATCTTCTTTGAGCAAAACTGCAGTCAGCACTTGTACCTCAAGGGCAGCAAACTCTGTTAATGCACTCTTTCAAGAGACCTATTATCAACTTGAAATCTCAAATGGCAGACCCTCTCCCTGAGTAGCTCACATTACTTTTCGCCTTTCAGACTCTAAGGGTGTGGTTTGATGATCAATTTAAATTGATCTAACTGTGGACCACTGCCAAACAGACAATCCTACATCTGTGCCTAGCAGGCTATGCAATGAGTTAGTGTAACTGAGTATCTCTTGTTCACTGGGATAGTTTTTAGTCAGATCATTTCCCAGACCAAGTCACGGCATGACAACAAACAGAATGGCACTAGAGAAGAGGCAGAAACAGACAGCTGGCAATACGGTCAGCACATGCAGCCCAGCCTTGGATCTCCTTGAACTTACCATCAAACAGCACCCTACTGGACATCTGCGCGGATTATTAATATGAGATGGAACAAAACATATTATAAAGAGTAAAATCTGTGTGTCTTTATTCCCAAGGGATCCTTAATGATTTCATAGCATCTTTGAGCAAAAAGGTAGTATTATGAGCTGACAATGCAGAACTGGCTTTTGTTATACGCTTCTTTGGTCACTATGCAAAATGTTTTAAGAATCTCTCTTCCATGACAGCCCTAGAGTCTCTGCCCACAATACACAATCACGCCACAAATCACAGCAAAGGGTATTCAAAAGGTCAGCTGTTTAAAGTCTGTTTTGTTGGTTTCTTTATTCATTTGGACATGACTTCTTTTTGCCTCACATCATTTTTTTCTTATTTTTTCTTATTTTTCCATAAAATGAAGTCAATGAAGTAAAAAAGCTTCACTTCATTTGCTACTAAGGATTTAGTCAAACAAAGATAATGTGAAAGTTTTTGGATTAGCTCTTCCATAAACTCTTCTTTAAGTTATAAAAATCGTTTACTTTATATATATAGAGAATATATACTCCTCTATTCAGTAACTAAAACCCAGTTGTCTACCTATTAATTACATCTATCCATATTTTATATTATTTATTTAGGATATTATAAGGATTTTTCCCCTAATGTAACCAAAGATATGATAATTCCAGAAGTCTTTGCATATGGAGTTAACACATTGCCTGACTAGCCATCAACAGAAACAAGTAATAAAGCTCCAAGTGTTTAGTTAAATTTAATTTACAACTAAGCAAAACAGTGTTTATTGGAACAAAAAAAAGGTCATTAGTGTCTTACCAGGAAGCAATTAAATTAACAGATCAAACCCATTCATCAAATCACAAAACAGATGCTAAGCTTTACTGTAAGAAATCTAGAATCAATGGTGTATGTAACTATGTAAGTCTACAAACCATGTTGCACCTTCTGTGACCACAGAGAAGTTGCTGAAAAACAAGATTTATTGCATACTGGATTTCACTGTTATTCTCCAGCTCCAAATGTGCTCATCTTACTCATGTGGAGACTCAAAGTGAAGGCAATGAACCAACTGAGACTTGATTTCTATGATTTTAACATGAAAATTATTCTAATCCAAAGAATATATTTATCATGGTCTTGGTAAACTCTGCTCCAATTTCCATACTGAGTTCCGCTTCAATAATATAATGGAAATCTCTACTGTCACTAGAAGAGGACTGAATTGAAAAAAAAATAAATAAATAATGATCATCTAAATTGAGATTAGAAACCAGTAATTTACAATATCTCTTCAGCAGTGAACTGAAACACTAAGCCTTAGCCTCCTCAACTTCAAAAACTCTGGATACAGTTTAATTCTCTCTACAAATTTTATATAAGTAGTGAAAAATTATTTGCAAATAAAAGGTGCAGGTTGATACTAGAATTCTGTTTCTCTCTTTTAAAGCCTCACTGTTTCATAGAGGAGTTACAATCCATTGCTGAAAATGCCTGCTAATTAAGAGATTCTCGTGTCACAGATTTGGGAAATCTGTCTATAAAAATCTTTAAATCTCTGCTTAGGATAACACAAACACTAAATATATGCCTATGTCAGACTGCAAACATTGTTTCTTATATAGAGCTCAACAGTTGTCTTCCTGTCACCAATTTGTTCAGAAATTACTGTCTACACAGATTGAACCAAGTCAGCAGTGTAAGAACCAGAACTGGGAACCAGAACCAGAACTGAGCTTCAGTGAAATAGTCCCAACCCTATTTGACAGTATTAGAGCTGTTCAGAACTCTGGTGTATTTTTTACCAGCCCAAATGCACTTTTATAGCTCCAGTTTGGCTGAGGTCCAATTAATAAAACTTTCTGAAGAAGTTTCTGAATGACTGTGGTTATCAGGCCAAATCAGTGACATGCATGCCAGAAGGAAACTTGATTCACACAAAGCCTCTCAGGATCTATTTTCCAGCACCGGTACACTCTGGGTTCTTCCATTATGCAGTGTATCCAAGACCCACATTACTCTGAGAAAGAGGGAACTGCATGAGAGCATAAAGAGATCCCAAAGAAGCAGTGTTTATACTGGGGGGAAATTTTCTTAGTCGCTGGAGTGAACAGCCTATATTCTAAACAAAGTTATTTGATCGGCCCTGCATTTATCATGCAAAGTATAAACATTACTAATGGTCATGAAGTTATGTGATAGCAACTGTCATTTCTATCCTTAGGGCAGCTTCTCTCGCCTAGTCAGCTCAAGTCTTGCCTAGCAAAGATTCCCTGCTGTTTCTCACAATTTTTTTTTTAAATCAATTGGGAGTTTGTTGAAGAATGCCCCTAAGCACTTCAAGTGGGGATTCTCATTAGCAAATATCAAAGGGAAACTCCATACCCTCTGCAAACATCTTTTAACCAAGCACAGGATTAGGTACTGACTCAGAGAAAAGAGTAGAAGCTACCAAACTACTCCTAACATTACTACTATTTCATCTCAATTTTCTATGAGCAATCCTCATCTGTATTCTAACCCTGCAGGAATGAGATTAACCAACAGGGCTACACTCACAATACACTTCAGTGTAATAGAAGGACACCTGACCTGCTATCAGATATCTGTGGGAATTAGCTTGGGCATCAAAAGTAGTCTAAACATGACAATGAAGTTCCATCCAGGCTGATGTATTCCATTTCTTAGAAAAATTGATTAGACTATGCTAAACTCAGTGCTGTCTCAGATAGACTGCTTCTGGTATGCAGTTTGGCTTGTTTAAAATTAACTTGGGTACTAAATTGTGCTGTGGAGCAAGACGAACAGATAATCTCATAGTTCAACTGCTGTCGATGTAATGAGAGATTCAATTTTACATCACAAGTTTTCAGTAACTGCTTTAATAATGGTCACTTTTTTTTCATTTTGTAATACTAGGAATTAATTTTGGTCTGTATTAACGCAATCTATAGAAAGCAGATATCCTTACCAGAATATCTTGTTATTTGTGGAAGGAGATGAGACAACAGAAGAAATACCTTGCAATACCCTAAGCTGGGTAATGATTCACTTGAACAAATGCCAGTGATGAAGGAAGATGCTAGGGAAAAAATCAGCCACGTAACTGCTTTGTACAGAGCCTGTTTTTGACAATGTGGCCTGACAGGATAATTTTTTTCTAAATACTTTTTGATTTTTTAACGCAATCCCATATGCTTTCCATATAGGACTTGCCAGATTTTCACACTGGTTTTGCAGCCAACAGACTCAATGAATGTTAACAAAAGATGCGTTAAGAAGAACATACTTGTGTTGTTCTTTTAGAATGGCTATCAGATTTGCTTCTTCCTAAGTATTTTGGTGTTTTCTGCATGCGTCTGAAGCTTCTGAACTATTTTGTTCTATCTGTGGGAGCTCAGTCCTTTTGCTTATTGACTGTCATCTTGCATTTCAACCCACTGATTGACAGAGCAACTAGAATGTGCAAGCAGAAAATCAATAATGCAGGACCTCCAGACAGTCCACTGCTGATCTTAGAAGTAACTGGTTTACTGGTCGCAGTGCCAGTCACTGATCAGAAAATGTAAAACTAGCCAGCCATGAATAGAAACAATGTAAGAACAGATGCAGTGTTTCTTTGCATGAAAGATTTTTTATATTAGTTTCTTGTGTATAAATTCTGTTATATTTTTCTCTAAAGGCAGACTAGGGAAAGGATGAATGGAAAGAAACAAAACAAAAAAAGGCGGGAGAGGAGCAGGAAAGAAAGGTATCTTAAAAGCTCTGCAGATTTGTATGCACTTGTTTTTCCATCACCATACTAACCTTCACCACTCCTTAAGCTTTAGGGATTCTAAATGTAAATTTATTCTGTAGCATAACATTTCATTTGCTCCTGAATGAGTAACACTCCCATAGAAAGGAAAGAATTCAGACTTACCACTTGCAAGTTAGCATTTTACTGCTGATATGTTCTACCACCATTTACCTTCTAGTTTTATGGTATTCTAATTACAGTCCGCAGGCCTTCAGTGGTCTTCTGCCACTTCAGCTGGAGTTCAACTTCAGGTGACCTCTACCTATTTGGACGTCCTGCTGAGTTATTGGTTATTAAGGTAATGCAATTTTACTCCAGCATAAAAATAACATAGAAATAAAATAATGAATAGCTTTCAAGGAGAGGAAAAGACTTCCCTCACTCAAATGCATCTTCCTTAATAACAGTTCTCCAATTTGAATGTCCTTTACTTCCTATTAATTAAAGAAAGAAATCTGTAGCACTTCATTGTGAACAAAAATTATTTTTTATTAAATATTGAAGCACAGTGGTAGATGCAGAAACAGTTTTTCAATCTTCTGAGAAAAAGATGTTTTCTACAGATTAATAGATACTAAGAAGCCATCAGTGCAAAGATTTCTCAATAGTTCTATTTTGTCCTTTTATTACCTAAAGTAGCCAGTGACCTTGGTGTTAATAAAATGTTCTGCTTATGGATATTTGATAGGTAGGGAAAAGAACAAAAGGAACCAGAAGCTAATGCTTTATTACTTAGAAAAAAAAACAGCTCCAAGTAAGTACTACAGTAGCATTCCCTGACTTACCCTATGAAAGCCTTATAAGGTAAATGCATAAAAATGGTATACAGGAAATTGATTTTGGTGAATAAATTGCCAGCAAATAAGCATTTGGTAATATAGAAGATCTCTGTTATTCAACAAAATTTACAACTGAGAGTTGGCTAGGAATTTTCTAATGAAATGTGAAGAAGGGTTTTTTTTACGTCTAAGAATATCAGTAAATCAAAACCAAAACCATATACAGTTAGCTTTAAGAAGTTTGCTACTTTAAACATGTTTCAGATAAGCTGTCCTATTTCAACATTTTCAGAATGAAAATTTGTTTTACTTTTCAGTTCAGAATACCTCATGTTTAGAAATATTAAAAAAAAATAAAATTAATTATATTCAGAAAGTTTTAACACACAAAAATAAGAAAGGTCTAAAGGAAAATTATATAGTCCATGGACATTAATCAGGGTTTTTATTGGATGTTGCTTGTCATTTCAACACCTTGTCTAAAATACTGCCCCAGGATAAGAATATCATTCCTTGCTTATCTCACTTTTAAAATCACCTGGGATTTTTACATTGCCAAGGGTAATATGGACATGCTCTTGGGCCCTATGAATCAGCCTCATTATATTGAAATTTGAATAATTTTTTTTTAAAACACAACTTGCTGCTCACAACAGTTACCCTTTACATTAAAGTTTCCATTATATATCCTCAACTCTTTTTCAATAACCTAACATTGGCAATCAACTTGACAGAGACCCTGCAAAGGAGTCATAGACCCATTCATGCTTACATCTAATCTGATCCTATATTAGATTATCTTAAAAAATTGCATGCTTATTCAAATTCAGCGCTGGTGACAGTTATTGTGAGAAACAGCTGAATCTAGACCTGTCTTTGTCATTGCCTTCTGCAAGCTTCCTAGGGTAGAAGTTAGTTTTAGTCAAGTCCACCTTTAATAGGAAGAAAAGTATATAAGTATGTGCAAAGTGCTTCTGGCAGAATTATCACTGGCTCGAGATTAAAACTATCCTTTTTCTGAAAGCTGTACATATAGATCTTTCCCTATACTAAGTCATGCATTTAGTGTTTGTTTAGCTATGATAGATGTGCTTTATGTAGCATCTTTGACCATAGGAAGATCACTCAAAAGTTCAAAGGCAAGCAAATGCTGGCTCTGATTCCACCATAGTCACAGACTAGAATATGTCAATTTTTATAGCTAAAAGATAAAAATCTTGAGTGCATTTGTACCAGCTTGTAGCATGTGTTGCTTTTACTGCAGTTGAGTAGCAATACAAAATTACTTGATTTTGTTAATTACACACTCATCAAAACTAGTTTAGCTGCAGTTACCACAGAGCTCAGCATGAATTCATATATCCCTGAGACATACACAGGTGTCTCCTCAAGGCTGCAATACAGTTATGCTGCTTACAGTGAATTTCATGATCTTTTTTCTTATCTTGTATTATCTTTTATTGTAGTGCCACGTACTGCAGCTGCACAGCTGTAAAGTGTGTGGCACTGCTGGATTTATCCAACCATCCATCAGAGTTAAGAGATAGCTCTGAAGTCTCAAGGGTCTGAGGTGCCTTACCAGGGAGTGAGGACCCTGCTTTTTTTCTACCGTTTCAGAAAATAAATAAATAAATAAATAAATAAATAATAAAATAAAAAGTCCACTGGTTCACGTTTTCAGAAGAGGAGAAGAAAATAAAAATTTTCTCCAAATTTCATGTTTAAAGTAAGAAAATATCTTGCATATTTAGACACCATTGTTTGACCTTTCTCTGTGACAGCCAAATTATTCAAAGAATTTAAGCTTGCTTCTATCAAGAGAGCTTAAAATGTAAATTTGGTTCAGTGTTTTCCCAACAGAATCATTTAAACATTTGAGTATAAAAAGGTGACAAGAATAATGCTTTTCTGAGGACAATTATTTATCTACGTCCAACTTAAACTTCAGTCTTTTTAAAATAATGAACAACAAATCTATAGACCTTTGTGGAAACAGTTTACTGACTGATTCTAAATTTTTTCTTTCTTATAGAACAATACGTAGTTTAATATTGACCAAGAGTTGAATGTTGTAAGTTAAAATTATCTTGAGACTGAAATTCAAAATACAGTGTAACATAGTGCAATTGAAACCACTTTCAAATCTATGAACCAAAATCTATGATAACTGCTAAGAGTTAAGAATATTGTAAAGAAATGCCACAAAATCCACAGTCAAGGAAAAATTAACCATCGTTAGAGGAAAAAGCTACAGGAGAAATAAAAGTATAAAAATAAATAAAAGAAAAAATAAAATAAAATAAAATAAAATAAAATAAAAAGAACATTGATAGCAATTAATATAAATTAGGAGCCAGGAGACTGCTAGAATGCTTGAGGCTAACATCAATGAGAAATCAATGGCCAGCACAATTAAGGACAATAAGGATTTTTCAAAGTACATTAGCAACAAAATGCATTCCAACTGTAGTATTAGTACAGTAATAGATTAATATAGTAGGATGTCATTAAAATCTAGGCAACACAAAAAGGCCCACTAGTTCCATTCTGAACTTGGGAGAATTCCAATATAAGTTGATACCATCAAGAAAATACACTACAATTTAAAAATTATTTAAGGAAATAATACAGAGTAGCTACCATGCTAAGACTTCTTTTTGTTTCATTTTTTTTTCTTTTTTTTTCTTTTTTCCCAGAACAGCACAGGTAGAAAACGCAAATCTAAGAAATAAAGAAAAGCTTCTTCTGTTGTTGATGGCTCATGAAACTCAAGGAACTACCTAGAAAAAAAATATATAAAAACTAATACTGTATTCATATCTTTAAAAGTTCAGCAGTATGACCTAAATGGATGAGTGGATATGACCTCAGTCATAGGCACAAGTAATGGTAGAGCTGCTTGTTTGTCACTTAATAAAAATTCAGAAGAGTTTAATGGAAGGTTCAAGATTTATTATTTGATAGGTCTCAAAACACTATTGCAAATGGAGAATCCTCATTGCATCTGTATTCCTACCAAACAATAAATCTACGAACAAGTAATTATAAGATATCTTTGCCTATTTCTGTCTAGAAGACAGAGGTATAATTCATTCCAAAGCTGGAAGCTGAAGGAAAGGCAAATAATTCAAAATACAGTGCAGATTTCAACTGCCAGGTAAAAAATAAAAATAAAAATAAAAATAAAAATAATGGGGTAGCAACTTTCCACCAGTGATGTTGGATTCTCCATTCCTAGAAGTAGTCAGATCACAGCTGGACACTTTGCTTTTAGGAGTCTATTCCCAATGAAAATGAATTTAGGGAACTTTTACACTGGGCTGTCAGTTTCCATATAATCTTCCTCCAAATGTAAGGTGCATCCATGAGCAGGAATACTCGTTACTATTCCTGGGCATAGAGCCAATTCAATGGTTTTGATACGATATAAATGGTGTGCTGCTAACAGCTTTGGGCCAGTATTTCCACTGCCAGTTTTATTTACAGCCTTGCCATGTTGATTAAACATAGCCAGTGAACAACTCCAGCACAAGGGAAAGGGGCAGAAGAACTAAATGTTAGCCACTATCAGTCTGAAAGTTTACTTTCAAATGGTTGCAATGTTGTGTATGGTACTGCCAGTCAAGAGCAAAATCCTGCCATCTCTACTTGACGATGTCTGTAAAGATGAACGAGAGTTGGCAGTTTGTATTCAGTCACCCAGAACACAAACTGATGCAAGCCACAACATTATAACAGAAAGACGTACAGATGTGAATAAGGATTCTTGCAGATCCAGGCCCCATTTGCAAGAAGAAGAAGAATTTAAAAACACATTACTACCTTAATGCTCACAGATTTTTTCAAAGAAAAATGGTCACCTGGTAACACCTCTCGCCATCTGTAATCCACATGAATAGAAAACAAATATCCAAGCGTAAAAAAATCTGAAATGCAATACATACGTGTCACTTTTGAACAGTGACAAATGAAGAGCCTTTCACATGGTAGGACAGTAGATTGACCTTTTCCACTGTATTTTTCCACCAGCATTAGACTCTGCTCTGCAACCAACTTTGAAAAGTATAAATTGACATCTATCCCACTGTAATGTTTACTTGTATTCTGAGGCACTGAGCTGGGAAGTTTACAAACTGGTGGAGGAAATTTTTTGCAAATTTTTGTTCGTTTTACAGGGAGACAAATATTATTCAGTGAAATTCAGCCTTCAGAGTAAAAAGACTCTCTAGTGACACACATTTTAGACCTTGCTATTACTCCCAGGGCATTTGAAGAAGTAGCAATTGAGGGAATCAACATATTATATGTTTAACAAGAGTCATCTGAAAGCTTCTTCATTCTAACCCTCGAGTTGCTGGTTTTTTGTTTGTTTGTTTGTTTGTTTGTTTTTTCCTTCACATAATTATGAAGCATTCCTAATCCAAACTTCCCTCTTTTTTCTAAACAGCCATCACTTCAGTCATCCATCATTCAAACTCTGACACCTTGACATTACATGGTGCCTATGGGTATGTGCCAACCAAAATTACAATACAGGAATAGATAAACCAGAAGAACAAAGTATTCAGAAACCTTATTACTGTAATTACTGATGTAATTGTTTTAACAGATGTTAAAAAATAAAAACACACTAAGAGCTGGAAGAGTAATAAAGGGATTAGATTTCAGAACCATATTCATAAGCCTTAAATAACGAGCGGAAGAAAGGAAGCAGAGGATATAAAAAATAGAAGAAACGTCCTAACTCCTCACTGAAAGAGAAAAGTCCCCAGAAGAACCATTCTCAGCTTATTTGTTCATGCCACTAAATTTTCATTCATCTTGGATTCTTCTTGACCACACTGAAAAAGTATGTCATTGCTACCTTTAACTGTAATAGATTTTGGTCAACTCAAGAAAGGTGGAAAGAGCGTTCACAAGGCTTTTCCAAGCACTCTCCTTTCCTAAACAAGCATGATGGACTCTTCAAAAACTACTGCATCATCCTCTCTGGCTCTGGTAACAAAACATTTAATTCCCCGCAGTTGTCAAACAACGTGTTCAAGATTCATGCAAGCAATATTGTTAAAAAGAGAAGTTATTTTCCAACAAAAGGAAAAGCTAAACTGCGAAGACCTTTGAAGGAAATGCTGCACCTCAGTGCTAGTATCTTTGATCTATGATTGGTACCTTTAACAGAGGTACACTTGACACTTTAAATATTGATGAGATATTTGCTGAGCTGCCATTAAAAGCCAAGGCTTCACTTTCTAGTGAAAGAAAAACACAAACTTCAAAGACTCTGTAGGGGTCCTGATCTCAAGAGTCTCTAAAGAAGCTGAAAGTATATCAAACCAAGGGATGGGGGATCACCCCATCTTGGTTTGATATGCTATCACATCAGTTGTTATACGCAATTGTTGTGAAGTATTAGAAAGGGTGAGGACTCTTTTGTAGTTACCATTTTACAACCTAGGGTGCAAGAAAATAAAATCATCCTCTTTTTATCAAGATAGAACATGTTAACAGGTAGTATTTATACTACAAATGTCTTCATACATTTCTGTTCTTTGTGTAGATAACCAATTTATGTTTTAGTAACTTTTTCTGAGACACAGGAAAAATGCATCTGAAAACTTCTGACAGATTAAAGTCCAGCAACCAGACAACTATGTTCAAAGCAGCCAGTAGAAGGTGAAATTTCACAGTCATATGCATAAGCACACTCTATGCAGATGAAGTAAAAGTGAGTGTCAAGGGCCAATAAAGCATTCAGTTGAGTTTTCTTGCCTATTCCACTGTGATTTAATCCATATGTCCATCCAAGCTTCATTATTATTAATGCAACTATGGGGAAACATGCTATATATAGAAATAACTATCAAGGATAAAGAACAAAAAAGTTAAGCTACTAGCTATCTCTCTGTTACATGAAAGTAAAGCAGTAAGAAGGGTGAATGAGTGGCTGTTCTCCCCGCATGTGAGCTGAGCAAAGCGGAATTAGAAACATGAATTTAGCTGAGACAGGAGAAGCATAGTCCAATTTATTTCTCCACAGAGTAAGGGGAAGCATGGGTGAACCTGAGATGTTACACTGCATGCCACACCTAAACTGAGTACACTGCCAGATGCTCATCCAGCCATGTATGCTATTCTGAAAGAAGTGAATATAAAGTAAATCTCTAATATAAAAGACAACGTTGTAATCAAAAAATAACATAACTTTAATTTTGAAATTAATAACAAAAAGGAAAAAAATAATTTCAAACAAAAATGATCAAGTTGTGAAATGTTTTTTCACGCAACACAAAATATACTTAGCCAGGAGATAGTACCATTTCCAACTCTGAGGAAAAGAGATCTGAAAATTCATATTAGTTTCAAAAGTTTAATTTATTTATAGTTTTTTTTTTTTTCTGCTCAATTTAAAAAGTGAGAAAAAAAAAGAATAGAAAAAAAAATAAATAAAACACCACAGAGCAGTGGCATCCAGTAAGCAGAGACTCAACACTTCACTTTTTACTATAACTTCAGGAAAATACTTATGGAATAAATTCTGAAAATAAGATATATCTAAGCAATCACAGATGGTATTCCTAAGACTTTTATCCAGTACCCCACACACAAGCCTGGACATTATGTGTGCTCCTGCTGGCAGCAATTTGCCTAAGTGCTTATGCATAGCACTGTGCATATATTGTAGTCATGTTAAGACATTAGATCTTAAAATAAAAGCACTGGCTTCAGTATTAGCATGTGCTACAAGATAAAAGCAAGAAAATTAAATCATCTTTTTGACTGACATTAAATTAGAAGTGAACTGAGCAAGAAAAAAATGACTTTAATTAATAATTTACTTTATGACTTTTTTAATTTGGATGTAGAAATGGAAAAGATTAAAAATGATATAAAATCATACCAAAGAAGAGACAATAATACTATCTGCACTTGATATCACAGTGCTATGAGAAGTTACCTGAAAAAAGGACCACTTTAGTTAATCTTCTCTACTGAACGGGAGAAAAATATGGAAGTAGTACAGTTAGACCAATATATTATGAATCTTTGCACATTCAGAAGTGAAACTTGTTATTCTGTTTTCATACACGTTTTATTCCTAATAACATTTTCTTCAAAGCAATCTCAATTTACACTGTGAGTGAGAGAGCTTATTTGCATTTAGAAATGGAATGAAAGGTATGTGTTATTTTACAGACCAGTCAGGAAACATTGCACATATTTTCTTCACAATGTAAACCAGCTGCATTTTATACTGAATCACACCCTGAAAATGGCTGTTCACAAACACACAAAAAAAAAATTGCTAGAAAGACATTTTGGGATTTTTCAAAGAGCATTCATAAAATTACCTTTTCAATTCTAATCACGCTAATAAAATCCAGAGCCTTGGTGCCAGATCCTAAGCAGACAAATGGGCAAAACTTACTTTTGTGTGTTAATCTTATTCCAACAGAAGACCATGCGTTTTGGTAAAGATTTGGAGTTAAAAAATAAATAAATAAATAAAAAATCCCCTCACTACACTGAAAAGCTAACTTCATTAATTCTGCTTAGTACAGATTTAAAAATTGGGTCCCATGAAAAAGATACCAACCATTAGATGAATATTAGACAATATGTGCTCAGCAGTACTCCAATCTAATCGCCGCCCCAGCTGAATCAGTATAATGCTTCCTTTTCACTGCGTTATCTCTTTAGTAATATTACATTATTATGGCCAGATCATCAAATGGTGGAAACTGGCAGAGCACTATTGATTTCAGGAGAGCTATACTAACTTGCACCAGCTGAGGTTCTGGCTTTCTTAACATAAATGGATTATAAACTTAAAACCATAGCTAGAACTGTGTGGACAAGCTACTTGTAGTTGATACACAGGATACCAAAGCAACTATAAGAGGTATAATATAAAGAAGCACATATAATGAGGCTTACACTGAAGAACAGACGAAGCAGCTCAGGAATCTGTTGTTTTAAATATGAGGGGCATAGCTGGAATGGCTGAATGTTGTTTCAGATTGCTCAAAAAAGATTATTTTCAAATAAAGACTGATGCAATTTAAAGTCGGAGCCACCTGCAGCAGTGAATTACAAAGCAAGCAGCAAGCACCATTGAAGCAGATCATTCAAACAATAAATACAACTGAAATTATCTGAATACCTTTCAAAGACATAGAATGAGCAGCAATTCTGTTGACGCAGAACAATTTAAATACAGGCATTCAAAAAGAAAAGTTGCAAACACTTTTTTAAAAATAATAAAGGTGCACACAATGCACTTTCAGAGGATGTTTCCATTTCCTTACTCTAGTTACACTAATTTTGAGTGATTTGGTGGAAATCAAACAGTTGCAATGCCATTTAGACAGTACAGAGCACTCAGACTCTTACAGAAATAGACAATAGTGTTCAGCTTCCTCTGTATCATATTCTAGTATGTTTGCACCCATTAAGTAAAGCTTAGTTTTGAAGGTGTTTCTGTGGTGTCCTAAACTGAGGACTTATATACACCAACTGGCTAATGTGCAAATTCCTATCACTACTGTTGTACATTTCAAGTATAGATAAGCTCTGTGAGGTAGGTGGACCTGTTTCCACAGACTTCTAAAATAATCGATTTCTCGTGAATTATTTCATGCCCATATGCATCACAGATTTTGTTATACAATATTATTCACTGGCTTAAAACAAGATTCACATTTTGATATCACAATATGATTGCTGATTTTAAAACATTCTGCATATCACAAATACAATTGATTATGGAAAAGCCACAAGCATAATTTTGGGTCTCCAATTTCATATCAGAAGAATCTGATTCACATATTCCTGGGTCACGGTAATCCTTACAGCTGTTTGGAACCTCTCTAGTACAGGCAAAATTGCAGGACATATTTTATACAACTGTTAATATGGCACATGCCTAGAGCATCACATGAGGCAGGATGCCAAAGGATGGATCAAAACAGCGATAGCCAGCCCAGCAGAGGCATGGCCAGACCTTTTTGTTTACTGAAAATAAATAAATATATATATAAATATATATATATAAATATATATAAAAAAATACTGGGAACATTAAATTGCTCCAGGTTTCTCTTTTAATTTAAATTTTAACTTGGAAGCACGAAGCACACACAAATATACACAAAAACATAAAACAACAGCCCCAAAATGCCGAGAAGCTGGGACAAATTATTCTTCATCCTTCTACAGACAGAGTGGCATCAATTAATGCCACCTACAAGTAAAACTCAACCGTTAGTGCTCCTAACAGGAACAGCAGCTATTGTAAAACAATAAAGTAAAATGTAAATAAATAAATAAAAGTAAACATAGATCATAGTTACACGAGTGAAATATACACACACACTGTGCCACATAGGGGAAAGAAAAAAAAGTTAATAAATAATAAACATATACTAAATACCTAAACAAATATATATATATATAAATATCTAAAAACTTTTTTAAAGTACCCTATCAAACTAAGAAAAAAATAGAATGTGGGGAACGTTGGGTGGCTATAAGCCCATATAAAGAAAGCTGTCTCACAGTATGGCATATTGCGTATTCCACACATATTAAATACAGTTGATCATTAAAACCCCTCACTTGAAACGTTTCAAGTACATTCCTTCTTTACTTATTTTTAGGCAGCAGCTGTTTTGCTCTCCACTAAGTAAGTGAGATATTTTTTAGGAAGTCTGCTATTATTTGTACTTACAAAGCACCTGTGCAAGGAAAGGCCTCATTAGCAGAGCTGACTCTCCTCACAGAGGCAGGAATTTGACCTCAGCTATGTCAGTAGGCACCCTTGGGCCCAGCTGGGCCCTCCTGAAGTCACCTAAGTCCACTTTTTTCCCTCCCTGAGTGCCAATGCAGAAGACTGTTGCCAGGCCTACACTATTTATGTCTAAAAGAAAAAAAAATAATTAATTAATTAATTTCCTTCTACGACAAGATCACTCATCTAATTGACAAAAGGAAGCCAGTCAATGTAATCTTTCTGGATTTCAGTAAAGCTTTCAATACTGACTCTCACAGTATCCTTCTGGACAGTATGACCAGAACACAGATAAAATCATACATAATAAGATGGCTGAACAATTGGTTGATGGGTAGGGCCCAGAGGATTCTTGTAAATGGAGTTACATCGGGCTGGCAACCTGTCACTAGTGGGAGTCCACAGGACTCCATTTTAGGGCCAGTCCTCTTCAATGTTTTCATAAAGGATTTGAATGAAAAGCTGAAGGTTTTTTTGAGCAAGTTTGTGGATTATACCAAATCGGGTGGAGCTGTTGACTCTGTCAAGTGTGGTGAGGCTTTGCAAAGTGATCTGGACAAATTAAAGAGCTTGGTAATCACCAACAATATGAAGTTTAACAAGAGCAAGTGTTGGATTTTGCACCTGGGGAGGGGCAACCCTTGTTATACGTGCAGACTGGGGGACAAGATGCTGAAGAGCAGACTCACAGAAAAGGATCTGGGGGTTTTGATCAACAGCAAACTGAATATGAGTCAGCAGTGTGCCTTGACAGCCAGGAAGGCCACTCATTCCCTGGGGTGCATCAGGCACAGCACTGCCAGCCGGGTGAGGGAAGCGATTGTTTCACTCCACTCCGCATTGGTGCAGCCTCACCTTGAGTACTGTGTACAGTTTTGGGCACCACAGTATAAGAAAGACATAAATCTGCTAGAGAGTGATACAAAGATGCTAAAGAGTCTAGAGGAAAAGATGTTTGAGGAGAGGCTGAAAGTCACTTGGATTGTTCAGCCTGGAGAAGAGAAGACTGAGGGGAGACCTCATCTCAGTCTATAATTTCCTCACGAGGGGGAGCAGAGAGGCAGACACTGACCTCTTCTCTCTGGTGACCACCAATAAGACCCAAGGGAATGGGCTGAGGATGCAAAAGTGGAGGTTCAAGCTGGATATCAAAAAAAGGTTCTTCACCAAAAGAGCAATGGAACAGGCTCCTCAGGGGAGTTGTCATGGCACCAATTTGGCTGCAGTTCAAATGTTTGGACAATACTCTCAGACACATGGTCTGATTTTTTGGGTGGTTCTTTGGGGACCCATGAGTTGGGCTCAACAATCCTTCTGGATCCCTTCCAACTCAAATATTCTATGATTAGAAGAGACCAGACAATTCAAAATCCCGCTGGCGTACAGTAGTTTTTAGTGGCACCGAAGAGCACTTGGAGACATGGCTAAAGACAGCAAAAGCTGACAAGCACACGTGGGTTTAAAACCATGGCTATACATTCTTGTCTGTCTCTACACCAGCACTGCCAGTACAGAGAAACAAAGAGCTGTAAGCTGAGTAGTCAAGGGTCTCATGATTAAAGATCTGCCTACAAAGAACTTTTTTATCACTAAAGAAAGGCTATATTAATGACAGCTGTGTAAAAAATTCATTGTCACAAAAAACATACTAGTTATAGAGCTTAACAGAATCCATTAAAACTATAGTGAAAAAGACATGTAAAGTAACATTAGCATCAAATTTAAGCATAGTATATACTGCTTTGGAGAACTAATCATGGAACAAGTTTCTATATTGAATAGAATGTGTGGACTACTCCTAACCACTGCTTATGATTCAGTTGGTCAAAAGTTGGGAGCTTTTAAGGCTGAACCTGCTCCATAAGAAACTACAGAATTTAATGAATTGGTACAAATTGATCCATGCATGATACTGGGAAATTTCAGAATAGTATGAATAATGTTCTTACACAACTTTACTAACACTAACAGTCATACTGCACTTATTTTCTGTTGCAGATGAAGAAAAACAATGTATTATTCCTTTCTGTACCCAATATAGACAGACTTTCTAAATTACTCTGGAGGAAAATAAATATGAATGACTTGATGTTATTTTTTAAAAAGTTTGATTGAGAAGAGACCAAAGCATTCAGAATCTCAGCATGCCAGTTTTCAAACATGGAGTAAATATTTCTCTGATAGTATTGTAACAGGGCATCACATTCTAGCTAATTGATATAATTTTTATTGCTTGATTGAAATATGGGTCCAACAGTTCTGCAGATGGATTTTTTACCTTTTTATTAAGTACAAAGGCTAATAATTAAAAATTGAAATAAAACATAATGAATGTCTACACAGCTATCTAAATAATTAATTCAAACTTCTAATATTTTTTCTCTGCTAAATTTTCATTTTTGGTATGACTGCATAAGCTGTTATACAGACAGCTCCCCAGACATTTAAAATACACTTAGCATGTTATTTTTCATTTGGTCATGATCATACATATTCTGGGGAGAGTCCTTTCTTTGTTGATAATACAACCTCTACACAGGGTGGGGAGAAAAAAAAAAAAAAAAAAAGAGAGAGAGATTGCCAAGATGTAGCTCCATTTGGGACCACACTTCAAGTTATCTTCAAGGTACAACATGGTAATGAAGTCTGGCTGGCTAAGCTCAACCAGAACTGCACTGAATCGTATGCAAGATTTCAAATTCAGTAGCCTCCAGGTGTTGATAAAGGAACTGCGCTTTCCCTAATCCCAAATGATATGGGCCAATTTAAACTTGACATGCGCTTTTGAACATACAGGGACAAGGCCTTTACTAAAACTGTACAGATGAAATTAATATATGTAAGGAGATAGGATGCAGAGAGAAAGGGGCATCTACCATTTTGCCAATAAATATGATGTCAACACGGCAAAATGCACTTCCATGTCCTCTCTCAAAGGAGCTATTATAATCTTCAGTAATAAACTTCTAATTTGATGCTTAGAGGTTATTTTTTGTATGACAAATAAATGTCTGCTTTCCAGACTGTTATGAATCAAATCATGTAATATATAACCTAGGCTGGAGATGACAAAGACCTATTAGGTCATCTACAGAGTGTTCGTCTGCCAATGCAAGATTGCTTCCTGAAGTCTTCTAGTACTTTCTTTAGTTTACTTTTTAAAATCTCCAGCACTGGATATTTTGCTACTTTGGTAGGCTGTTCTGGTATCACAGAAATTTAAGTTACAGGACATTATTCTTAACCACTAGGCTAAATTATTTTCTTGACACTAAGACCTATTACCTGTATTTCTACTACCTTTGCCTCATAGATAATTTCTTTTTTTTATTGGCTTACATCCAATCAAAAAGCCATTTTCCCTTGTATATTAGGGTTTTTCTTCCCACCCTCCTCTCACATTGTTTTCTTTCCATCTTCCCATACCCCTTTGTTTTTATAATTTCCTTTTCCTCCCTTCTCCCCAGATAAATCTCAATTTATTTTTTTCCTTTAACTCTAATTGTCTTAGAATGATTTAAATTATTCTTCCACTCTGAGCACTGCTTGCAACTATCACTAATTCAGTATCATCTGAAAATTTCATTAACAGGCTGTTTGCCTTCCCTAGATCAATTCAACAATGATTCACATATCTGATATCTTGCACATTTTGTATGTGTAAATAGGCAACTTCTTTTTGAATAGTTGGTTGGGTCTTGTCTTGAATTTTGAAGCAGAAAGTACCACACACAGATTAATTATTACCAGAGAGGGAGGGCATTTGTAACATCCATGTCTTTTCAGAAACAGTAATGGGTTTTTGAATTAGTTTTTGCTTGTTTTTGTTGTTTTGAGTTTTTGGTTTTGTCTTCTTGTTGTTCCCAAACTCAGCCTAGGCAAGAGTTTAAAATCTAGGCATGTTATTATACTTAACCTCAAAAGATGTCCCTCTTCCTAACTACAAAACAGTGACCACATTGCCCACTTTTACTTAATTAGAAAAACTCTTTCCTCTTACTAGTAAGAATGAGAATGAAAAAAAGAACTTTGCAGCACATCCATTATCTTTTGGTTACCAACATCTGTATATCTGGGACAGGAGCACTACTGTGTGCCTACCTCAGTAACAAATAACACATGAAAAGTAACTACCAAAGCACTGAGTGACTTAGGTTAACTTTCAAAATGGACTTGTGTTGTTCCTCTTCAACATACTAGAACAAAATGGTATTATTCTGGACCTGCATTAATCTGGTTTGCTTTACAATAAGTTACATGTTTCAGAAAGGCAAAGGAGCAATTATTATTTCCTACACATGAATATTTATACTAATTCCCTCCTGATTACATTTAGGGAAGAATGAAGGAAAGTGAAAGAGAGGAGTCAACATCATATTGGATAAACCTGGACTGACAACCAGGGAAGGCCAGAGAGTGTTGGCTTTCAATGCCAGTGCAGTGCAAGAAAGCTATTAATCAGGTACCCAGTCATCACGCATCACTTCTGAGCTCCAAACAGAGCCTATAACAGCATTACCAGCTTCCCCTAAGCAAGGATTCATGGCTTTTGAGGTGTCCTGTGGGAACCATGTAAAGGACAAGGCCATCACAGTATGCAGTTCTTTTGTTGGTTTATTCATGCTCTTACCCCAACACTGATCACACAGAGATCCTTTGAAGCTGGATGGTTTGCACTGCACCTGACCTTTGTGGTTCCATTACTGACTCCACAACTCCTTTGCTAATGGACTGTTCTTCTTTAAGAGAGCATCTATATTCAGGGATGCTAACATTCCCTTCCTAACATGCTAGTAAGCCTCAAGGGTTTGTCTTGAATCTTTATCCTGCCTGGAAGTCCTGTAATCTAAATTAAACCTATTCCCACCCCTTCACCTTTCCCAGTCCCTGAATTGCTTTAAGCCTTATCCCTAGCCCACAGAACTCTTAATCGCTTTCCCCTTCCTCACAGCCTCTGTCATCTTCATCTTCACACCCCTTTCCTGCTGCCTCCAGCCTATATTTTAAGAAATTTCTCACCCAAAGACAGAGAAAAAGGGGAAATTAAAACAGATGCTCAAGCAAATGTTATTTATACTTCCTTTATCCCCACACAAACCATCAAGCAGAACCTCTAAACAGAATATGAACATCAAACAGCTTGATTCTGCTCAGAAATCCCTGTCCTGTGACATTCAAACAGGTTCTGCACAGTAGGACTCAACACTGCTGTTGGTGTTTCTGCTCAGCATGGAGGAGCACCCCTGTCCCACAGACCGTACACACAAAATAGGTAGCAAAGTAAAAAGAATGAAATTATCCTCATTTTAGAGACAGGAGGCTAAAGCACTGAACCAGCTAAGGAAAAAATAAATAAAATAAAATAAAATAAAATAAAATAAAATAAAATAAAATAAAATAAAATAAAATAGCATATTTTATGCCTGTAGTGGAATATTCCTTCTATGAAAAACCTCACATGACCAGTGTGATTTTTCACTTTGGTTTGCTGTTATTCTATTAGCTTTTTAATTTAAGTTCTGTGAAAAATTTTTAGATGTTGAAATGCAAAACTTTAAGCAATTAACTAAAGCATTGAGAGAACATGCACTAAAACACCAAATAAGGGACGGTTGACTTCAAGTACTTAATAAGACTTATCAGAAAATATCCTGAAAGAAAGACAAAAACAAGCATATGTTTTACAATGAGAAGCAGGTGACCTCAGAAGATACTTTTGTTATGGCTATTGTAATGAATGAAGCAGCAGGATCCACAATATTTACATATCGATCTTCAGCACTTTTCTTCATCATCTTTTCATGTTTATCAATTAGAAAAAGCTACCACAGAGATTAAAGTATGCAAAACTTTACCAACACAAAACCCACACCTTTAAGGATTCAGTGCATCATTCATTGTCTTTTAATAAATCTGGGCCAATGTGTCCCTCCAGGTTGATTTAGAAAATGAACTTTTGAAGGCAGGAACTTCCCCTAACTGTATGCGTGCTCACTGCCCAACACAGCGGAGCTGCAGCCTTGCTTAGGGTCTCTGGCAGACATTATAACTTAGGTAAGCAGTTGGTCAACTATGATTTCAACAGGGTTATAGCAAAACTCATTTGGGTTTGTAACTGGGTCTGGCTGGGATGTTAACTTTCCCTGCAGCAGCCCATACAGTGCTGGGCTCTGCACTTGTAGCTAGAACAGCAGTGGTATCACACCAGTGTTGTGTCTGCTGCTGAGCAGTGCCGGCACAGCATCAGGACTCTCTCTGACCCTCCTACGGGGTGGGCAAAAAGTGAGAAAGAAACATCATCAGGGCAGCTGACCTAAACCAACCAAAGGGATATTCCATACCATATGATGTCACACGCAGCAATAAAAGGTGGAAAAAGGAAGAAGGGCGAGGGGTGGGCTCTCGTTGTGAGAACGTCTGTCTTCCTCCCGAACACCGGCTACGTGCGTGGAGGCCCTGCTTCAAGGACGTGGTCAAGCATCACTCATTTGTAGAGAGTAGAGAGTAATTTCTTTCCTCTGCACTTCCACATAGCCTTTACTTGTTTGTTTTGTTATTCCCTTTCTCCCTCCCTCTGACTGACATGGCTCAGTTGGGTTTTGCCATATTTTTCTTTTTTTTTCTTTTTTTTTTCTTAAGGCAAGGAGTGATAAGTGATAAGCACAGAGGTCTTTGAAATCTACCTATGAAAGGGCTTGTTATTATTTTGCTCAGGTATACTAAGCTTGATATTTTGAACCTTGGTGGTTTATTCTTTTCTTTAAATAAATATACTCCTACCTTGAAACGAGCAGGAGATGAAGTCAAGTTGTTGAAATGTTTCTAATTTCCATGCAGCATATACAGTGTGATAAGCAGTTAAAACTAAGAGTAATATTTAGTATTTGGTATGTCAACAAAATCTCTTTCACTGTCAAATACTTCAAAGTCCAACACAACAAGAAAATTTAAATGGGTTCCAAAATGTAAATACCTCAGGACAAGGTCAGGCAAGGTGGCAAATATTTGCGTGTACTACACAATTCTGCCTGACGAGAAACAAACAGGTGTGGATTTTTATTATTATTATTTTATTTTGTCAATGCAACAGTAAAGGACAAATGTAGAAATCTACTTTGTGCATGCATTTTTCTAGCATAAAAATCAATGTTTCTTTACCCATTATCCCAAGGCTAGTAGTTCTATTAGTTCAAACCTAATTGACTTCTGATCTGAAGTCTTGTCCACCTCCCAGAATTAAGAAAGACAAGGGTATATGCACTCCTCCAGTCCTTAGATTCTGGAAACGATCTATGTCCCATTAAAAGCCAAAAATGCTGCCAGCCATACTAGGGTGAATATTTGAATATTGACATGCTTTAATGGAACCTCTTGCGCATACCAAAAACACAATAGCAGGGACTGTCTTATGACCAAAAAAAAAAAAAAAAAAAAAAAAAAAAAGATGAGATCAGGCCATCAGTTTCTAAAAGCCTAGATACTAGTTTTCTGTATTGAAGGTTTTTTTTAGAAGTGATGGCACCTAGCAAAGGAAAGTCAGCAGCACCTATTTTGTGATCTACAGTTCAAATTGTTAGTTATTAAGTAGACATGAAATAAAACTCTGGACTCATGGTCCATTGGCAAAAATACACTGCAACAAATAGGATTCTTGCCTGAGGTAGAAGAAAACTGAGCTCCATAATCTTTTGAAGCACAACAGCCTCCCCATGATAAATGCTTCATTTATAAACTGGTGGATGAAATATTAAGTGAAGTGCTCTGATAGTGAAATAATAATGTTCAACGTGCCTGCAGCCATACCCCCTCCAACTATGTTCCCATCAGGTCACACAAACTAAGCCAGGTCAGCTTATGTCAGTGTTTGAATCAAACACCTTCAGAAGAATGCAAGAGTTGCAGAAGTGTTACTGTGATTCGGTTCATAGCAGAGATCTTTCCTTTGATTCAGGTTATGTGTTCATAGTAAGCTAAGAATATCTGAGTTATCTCTTCTCAAATTAATTATTCTTATCCAAGATACACAACACTGCTAATTTTCTAAAATAGTTATTAAAAATAAAAGTTATTATCAAAGGCTGAAGAATCAGATTATTCAATTATTAGAGAAACTAATGTACCAGCAAAAAAAAATAAAAATAATAAAATATTTTACAAGCTGCTAAATTCTGCCACCTATTGCTGCAGTGTTACTCCCTTTTGGTTAACCAATTCAAAATAAGAATTATCAGGCTGTTCTACATGAAGGTTTCATGCTAGTTCAAACTTAAGTTAGAGTTAATATTCAGGTAGTATATTGAGTCTGTTCTTCAACAACAACAGGCTTTTAGTAACGAGCCAGTATCTAAACAGAATGCTGAGCAAAACCGGAGACAGTCAAAGATATCTTTGTTTTAATCTTCAACACTCTCTTGGTAAAAATTAAATGCTATATGTTATGCTAAACCTTCCTAATTTCCTAATGCCCCTTATGTATTAATAGCCACATGAATCCCCGCTGAGACCAGAACTACCTGTTGGCATGCTTCTTCTCCCTGTTCCTGGAAGGCAGCAAATAAACACAGCCTTTTGTAGCTGGTAAGAATACCTGCCAGTCTTTAGGGAGCAAACAAGAGGAGGAGGCAACACTGAAGCAGCTAGCTTTGGTGCTCTAAAAGGAGACTTGAAAGCTAACATTTTTCACCTGAGACCAGAGGTCCCCTCTCACCATTAATGGAAGGAAGGAATGCCCAGTCAGGTAGGCAGCAATGCCACTAGCTGATGCCTTCTCAAGAAAACTGCCCGGACAGAGGCATGGAACAGAATGCGTCCAGAAGCTCATCTGGCCATATCCCACAGCTCAGGCCAAACACGAAATCCTGTTTAGTAATTACCAAAGGGAGAAGAGAAACACCCTTCACATTGGGAACAATTCAACTGAGGCAATTGTATTATGTTTTCATGCAAATTTAAGCAAACTATAATATCACACATAACAGGAGAGACAAATTACAGATAATTCTGATTTATTCTAGCCGACTCATAAACTACCACCACACTAGCACTGAACTATGTGCCCCCATGCCAGGCAATGGAAATAGACCCAGATAGACTCTTATGCCTAACAAAGTAAAAGCTAGATGTTTCATGCTTTATCATTTAGCAAAGATTGGTTATGCATTTCTTGATAGAGATTGTGATAAATATTGACAGGGTTTCCAAGACACATTTATGTTATATGGTTTTATTTTAACAAGAAAGAGCTTTGTTTTATCATTTTATTACAGTATTACCCAGAGTCTAAATTGCCTCTGGATGGCCAAAATACAATGTTCTTACTGCTGCTGCACAATGATAAACACAAACCAAAAGTGCCTTTTATAATTAAGTCCATTAATAGCTGACTTCCCTGCATTTACAGGAAGATGAACAAAATCATCCTGATATTGCCCTCACAGGAGAAAGATGCAAGTCTCTTTTCAGACAGTCTGTCTACCAATACCATCCTGTGGTAAGTGAAGTTGCAAATACGTTTGTCTGAAACTAAGTAATGTCAGTTTCATTTAAAACAGTATATTTTGCCTAGATCCACTATCATCATTCCTAGTCAGAGAGCCATGACTGCAGAGTACATAGAACTTTAATTTCGATCAATATGTGTGCACCATTTGAAATCAATATCTATAGAAGATATATTAAACTTCACTAGAAAATGCCAGTAAATAGGGCCAATTATCAGATTTTTTATATATATATTCATGAAATAGGAATAGTCATTGTCAAGATAAGCAATCCATTAAATGAATGAATGATTTGTCTAGTAGCTGGAAAGATTTAATCTTTAGAGCAAGGGAAATCTATAAAAGCTGTGAAATCAACAATATATGCTGACCGCAGAAATTCATTACTTTTAGGGAGACAGCTATTCCACAAAGTGATCAGCCTCCCTACAAGCATCTCAGTTCCCTCTATAAACATAAATTATGTAATTTTAGCATGAGATGTTTATGACGTCCCTCAAGTGTGTTCTAGAATAGGAGATAAAGTAACTGGCTATAAAAAATAACGATCCCTATTTGTGACGTGGCCAAGGTATGGTGCTCAATTTTCTTGAGAGATGGACTGGTCCTCTAATTTTAGATTATTAGTATTGCTTCTTCTGGTGTTTTGTAACAAAAAATGTTGAGATGGTATTAATAGCATCAGTGACAGTAGCAGAGACAGAACAAGCCAGGAGCTACAGCTGTCATTATTCACCCTCTCAAAAACACAGTCCTAACTCCCCTAGTCAGGATGGAGGCCTACTTTATAGCAGGACTATCCCCATTTCTCTAGTTTAGTGGAGTTGCATTACAAATATTTTTTATCCACAACAAAGACAGAGAAAAAAGTGAGATTTTTCTTTTAGTTTCTAAAAGTACTTGGCTGTCAAGCACTACTGATACTGCTTCACTAAACACAACTGAGCAGCACTTACTCAGCATTATAAGATGCGTTTCTCAAGAAAGACACTTCATATATGCTTTAAATAGTTTTTAGGGCTCTCTTCACTACAGAAGAGCTACAACATTGCTTGCTAGGGAAGCCTTTAGAGTGATTGAAGCATGAAGAGTGGGCTTTTGCATCCAAATGAGTTATTCTGTACCAGCAATATCAGCTAAATATAAGTAATCTGTGAGCATGAGGACAAAGGGTGGGTAGGACAAGCTCTCCTTTTCTGCATAGTGTTAAACCTGATTCATTCTAGGAAAAGAGCCAGTGTTTCCAATTGCACCTATCAGCAATAAGGACTGAAATTTGTGAGTTGATGAGCAAGCACAACTGCCTCTGACTCACTGAGCACAAAGGGTGTTTAGCACCCTATAAAATCAAGACCTAGCCTGATTTTAAAAGTGCAGAGTACCTGCAGATCCTATTGGTTTTACTAGGAGCACCTTTAAAAAACCATAATATCATGGGTAAAAATAAAAAATAAAAAAAAAATGGGGAAGAACACATTCTGTCCATTCTTAGAAGCACCTAAACATGTGGTATGCACTAATGCATCAGTAACAGCCTGGTTTTCAGAGATACTTGTAATCCAAGCCTGGAATACCAAACTAAAATCTCCAGAGATCACAGATAGTTCACATTGAGTTCCAATAACTGTGGCCACTTTTGAAAGTTTGAATCTTAACCACCATGGCTATAACAACGTCCCATAAAGAACGTTTTGCTTCAACTACTTTAAACAATTCTCGCCAGAATCCTCCACTACTACATTCACACTAAGAACAATGACTGATTTCTAGAAACAGTTATAGGAAATAAGTGGTTAATGTCCTACTAAGGGAATGTTTGATGCCAGTTTCTAAAGTCAGTCTCGTCTTCACAAGTGGTTCTAAGCACTGCTTCATGTGAATTAAAAAGAGTTGGAAATAAACATATTCTTATCTGGAGATAAAAAGAGATGAAAGCTGATCACTGCTTGTCAGGCTCTGTTTCTGAATGAACAGAAAATGACTCAGGTTACTTATAAAATGGGTTGGTTCCAATTTTACCAATACCTTGCAATGGCTTTATAAATACTATATATTTTGTTACAACCCACCTTTGGGAAAAACAACTTATCTTATGTAATTGACTACACTCTTGTTAAAAAGCTAAAGCAAATGGTACATTCACAGGTTTTTTTTCCAAAATATTCATATATTTTGTGTCAATTTATGATATAATGTGGATCCGGTGTCAGGAGATTACTATTTCTCAGATAAATATTTACCGATACCATATACATTTTAGTTTTTAGATACCACGTAGTACACAGAAACTATGACTTAATGAATACATTCTACTTCTCCTCAAAATCTACTAAATATAGGGAAATTCTCCTGCAGGAAATACAGAGAGTACATTTTTCCTGTAATAACAGCTTTATGCATAAAAACAGTTTGCCACCAATTTCAGTTCTGGCTATATTACTTTCATACAGAGGAATTACATATTAGGATTGTTTATGACAAGTGCAAAACTTTATAAATCAAAACATTTAAAAGGAGTATTTGGAGACCCTGCTGCAGTAGAACTGTCTGCCTTCTAGGGTGGAAAGCAGATAAAAAATGATGAGACCCATTCATTCAGCTTTTACTCACATGAAAAGGGGAAAAAATATGGCAAAAAAGTTACTCCTTAGAAGCACCCAAAATTTCAGCGCTGAAAGCGTATGACAAATACCTTGAAAGGAAAATGGAATATAAGCTCCTTACTCCCTCACAGCAAAGGTAATTGAACATATCAAGTGGAAGCAGGCACTGCAATAGCCATTATTAACTCAGTATTTTAAAACCTGCGAAATAACACGACAACCTTATTCTATTTATGTCAAAGACAAATGTTTGAGCTAGTTCTTATTCTGTCTGACCCACTCTGACATGCATATATTGATACAGGGCACAGCAAAAGCAGCATTCGACATTTCTGTATTATAGCTCCCTTCTTGCAGCTTAGCACCCTCTTTGAAATGGCCAGCTTCCTCTTTATGAAAAGCATCACACAATTAGAACAGACCGGTCTTAGGCAGCATTCTGATCAGCCAAAGAAAGCACTTTATAATGGATTCCAAGGAGAACCATATTTTCTTTGCAAATCTGTTACCAAATAAATACAAAAAAACATCAACACTATTAAGTGAAACATGTACTTGAAGTACAATAGTGTTTTTATTTACAAATTGTATGTATGCTTCAAATATGAGTTTTTATGAGAATTCAGGTTTGAAAAACTTTAACTATATTGGGGAAAATGCACTGAAGTGTCCCAGTGGTGCTGGTGGTGGCTAGTAAAAGCACATGTGCTACATAATGCAGCACTGAAGTCTGATAGCTGGTTTGGTCTTCAGCAGTGCAAAGCTCAAAGCACTGGCTCTACTCTGTGGGGATACACAGAGCTGCCAGAGCTGTCTCAGATTTGGCCCTCATTCTGGTCCCAGTGTTACCTCTGCCCCAGTCCTCTGGATATTCATGTCTGTTTACATCCAGTGTAGACAAAGAATCACCTAGCCAAAGTTCTGTAATACTTGGACCTATGCAGTTCTGGGGATAACTGGAGCAAATCTGAAACAAATTTATTGTCTGAAGCTTCTGTTAATTTAAGGTCCATACACCAGCTTCTTTACAACCTGATATTACTGATATCAGATGCTCTAGTGTGTGTCCACATGATCATTTACAGCAAATAATCCATCTGTGATAATTCCCTGAGTCATGATGTTTTAAGATAATACATTCATAAATGCATTCTATTCTCATCTTTCAACTGTGTTCTTTGTTAGTTTTGGCCTAATGGTATATTTTAGATACATGCGTAACATTGGGGGCCTATACATGTCTGGTTGATTGTGACCTATGGTGAAGCATACAGCTGAGCCATAGTAACTAACACTGTGCATGCACTTTACAAATGTGAAATTAAATGTACTGTCTTATGCTATTTTCCAGGTAGTTTCTCAAAAAGAAATATCACCTTAATGTAGACCAACATGTTTTACCTCACATTTGTTGGGAAGACGCACACAGTTCCTGCTGCTTAGATGGGACATAGCCATCTGAAAAGATGGGATCATCCACACAACATAACTTTTTTTCTGTAAATGCACTTGTTTGCTAAACATTTTCAGATCTCTACCTCAATAAATCTTACTCCATGATTTAATTTGAAATTAATTGTCATTTTGTCATTTTAATGTCATAATCTTCATTTGTCATAGCTTTAATTTTTCATAATTAAAGCAATTATGACAATTGTCATAATTAAATAATGAATTATTAGTTAAGTGGAAGTTTCATGGGTTGTTTTGCTTTCAAGAAATGTTCCCCTATCAAATCCAAAAAGTCTGCAGTGGAGGACCAAATATTCACCTTAGGAAGGCCTTCCTTTGAGAACAGAGCTGCAATAACAGTCATTTATATCCAGAGAAATACAAGTATTAGGATGGAGCTCTCTCCCCAGACACATCCCTTGATACTGAGTTCTCAGGCTGGCCTTTAATGTCTGTATTTGTTAACTTCAGTACCTTGAGTACATCCTTTCCTGGAGTCTGACAGATTGTAGACCCACAAGGCAAAAATTCCCTTTGTGAATGTGAGAATGTCAACAACTTTGGCCACACAAGCCTCATATCTAGCACATACTGCTATATACTGCTCCTGGCCTCCTCTTGTGGAATTGCTCTGCAGACAGACTACCAGCTAGCACAGTGACTCCTTCCCGTTGCTTTGTTGCAGCCAACGTTGCTGTATAAAGTATGTCAGCTAAAGCTACATTGATCAGAGTGAGAAAAAGATCCATCTGTTTACTCAAGATTGCAAAGTTTTAGAGCAATAAAAGCCATTTTTAATGACTAAAACAATTGTTTTTACTCCATGCACTACTTATTTTTAACACTGCCCAATATCCAGTACTTTACACAAGATTTCAGGCTTAATAAGAAGAGGAAGAATGCAAGAAAGCCGATGTGAAAGTGCTGTATTCTTACTCTATGCCAGTAACTCTACTTAATGCAATGCACAGCATGGAATCAAGGCCAGAACCTGCCCAAATTTAAATGCTAAATAGTGCTACCGCATCTATGTGAATAAAATTATATCAGAGAAGTTGCAATTCATTCAGTGTCTTTCTGAATGCCAGATGAAGGGTTTTTTTCACAGCAGCCCTAGAGCATCTAACTCCTGATTTGTTTTCTTACTAAACATTGAGTTAGAAACTGGAAAGAATTTGGTCTCCGAATCACAACTGAAAAATATGTATATATATTTATGCTTTACCAGGTCAGTTTTGAATGCAACGCTGCTTAAACACTATAGCAAATTATTCAGGATTTCTGCATACGTTCAGCTTCACTCCATGAAGAAAAAAAAAAAAGAGAGAGAGAGAGAGAGAGAGAGAGAGAGAGAGAGAGAGAGAAAAGCAGCAGGAATAGTTTGTTTTGGTTTGGTTTTTCTCCCCTTTTGTGGCTGCTGCATTCTCAACTATTTATGGAGAAATTTCAGAGCTCCAAAACCAGCATTTTGATGATGTGCTCGTATATGATGTTCCTTCCCTTGACCAATAAGCATTGCACCACAGAATACAGGATTAAAATAAATAAAGTCAGACACAGCAGAATTCAATTGTTCATATGCTTAACTATATAAATAGAAGTTTTTCCCAACCACATCCCAAAAGGAAAGCAGCCTCTCACTCAAATAAATACACGTTAAGTTACAGTTTTCTAGTAAATAACATCTTTAGCTCCTGAAAAAGCACACTATGTACATTGCTTTTGACTTTTCAACTTCCCAGTTTCTGGCCATCATATTTTCAGAAATGCTAACTTTACAAATGAGGGTTAATAAGTTTTTTGACTGCTTTTGAATCTGCGCTTTTAATTCTCTGAATCCATCGTCTTATTTATATTGGCTAATGGCCTTCTGCCTGTCTTTGTGATTTGCTTTCTCAGCCGTAAGGGGCAGTTAACTCTACAAAAACATCAGATGCTGAGTTACCTGTATTTCTCAAAACATTCAGACAAGAAAAAAAAAAAAAAAAAAGTATTGTATTCCATACACCTTGTTGGCAGGAAACCAGTGGCAAAGGTTAAGGACACGCTTTTCAAAGAGTGCTCTCTAGTTCTGGGAATTCAACAGAAGAGGGCAGGAAGTTAGGAGCATACGAATGAGCAGTGCCTGTAGCTGAAATTACAAGTGTGTGGACAACTCAAGTTGGGCTCACAGAAACACAGAGCCGCAAGTAAGAGGTTACTTTTGACCTGTTTCTCTCACACATAGGCCTAACAAGATTGCTCAGATGCAAGTCAAGAACAAATCCCAAAAGCTTGGATGTTCATTATCTGTGTTTTTAGACCAGACCATCAGCACAGCAAAAGAAGACAGCATCCACAGAAATGCCCACATCAGTTCCTCTACAAAAATCCCATGTATAGGCAAGGCAAACACGTCTGCATGCCAGTTCCTCCTGTGCTCGCCATAGCCCTGGCACACAGAGCAGCAACACCAAGCCCCCAAAGTGTTGCTTTAACTCATGGTAAGGTCCAGCAGAACCTTTTGCCAGACCTAAACTTCCAAAAAAATGGTGGCAGCAGCTGCCTTCTGCCTCAATTCCTGAAAGGCATTTACCTTCACAGTGGCATAAAACTCAAGGCCAGAATGCCCTGCCCTTGCCTTTTTTTTTTTTTTTTAATTTAAAGCAAAAAACACATTACAATAGCACACACTTTCCTCTCCCATCCCTCCACATCTGCTCCACCTCAGGGGGTAATGGAACATAAAGGGCAAGTGACAGGGTTAAAAGTGTTCTTTGTTTTCTAAAGCTTAAGTCCTTCAGAAATTCCCTAATTTATTTTTTCTCCCCATTTTAGCCATACGCTGTTTACATGCCAGATGGGTTTTCCCCAAGCTCTCACACCACTAAGAAAACTGCAGCATTTTTTGTTAATTTATCACTGTATTAAAATATAAGAAGTGAACCATACATAGATAAAATGAATTATAGGTATACCTCCCATACATTCTGTACATCATGCTAGGCAAAAGCTGTGTTGTGTTAACTGTCAAGCTGAGAAATAGCTGACATTTGTTATTTTAATTAATAGTTTACTTTGCTGAAATAAGCTTCTATGAGAAGCTATGACTTTTATTAAATCTTCAGTACAGCATTATTTTCACAGATTGGGAGGAAAAGCTAATTTTCAAAGCCGCTTCACCCTACAAGGTCACCGCCAACAGCTTGAATGCACATGTCAAGGAGACATCTGCTTCAGAGATACCAATCTATGTTAAGTGTGCATTATTTCAAAAAGTTAAGATACTTTTCATTGCAAGAAAAATGATTATTCAGTAATTTTGTAGTTTTTTACTGGTGTTTAGTAGTACAGATTTTTGTCCCCTGTGGATTTTTTAATATTTCATAACTGCCACCCTGAATTCTTAGACTTCAGCATTTGCTTTAGAAATCACAGTAAAGCATAGCCACTGATCAATTCAGACTGGCAGAGTTTCTGTCACTGATGTAAAACATTATACACTTACACCAGAAGTTTATTCCTTTTCTTTGCCCAAATATTTTGAGGTCATTGATGAGATCAGTAATTTCTCACTTCTCTATAAAAAAAGACAACCACATTTCCAGCAAGGCAAGTTTATCCCATTTGCAGCAAATTTAAGAATGCTTGGCAAAAGAGAAAACTTAGTACACTGACCCAGAGATTCTCTGGATGCAGTTCTTAGTTTAGTCGTTTTACAGGCTTTACTGATTTCAAAAGAGCTTCATGTGTAAAGGCGGCACAATGCCAGACCCTTTCTTCTGATTCTTGATCCACTTGAAGACTTTATCGGAGGATACTGTTAAAAACAGCAAACTTGTTTTTTGCTATCAGCAAATGAAGATCGATACATCAGCTGATTTCTATGAATTATATTTCACTTTTGTTGTTGATGATGTCTAGCTTACAGTGAATAAAACTTATGCTCTCAGGATTGATCTGCAGCATCATATTAATGGAAATATTCTCATTGACTTCAGGCACTAAGCACCAGAAATAACAAGTCTAAATGTTTGACTGTAATGTAACCACAGGTAGGTACGAGCTCATTCTTCCTCCACTCTAAAGTGATTAAAAGTTCCATTATCACAGTTAAAAGACCACTGAGCTCAAGCTAATATTTCAGATATTAGCTTAGACTCAGCACAGCATCAAACAGTCCAGTTAGAAGTCACTTCTACTAGTACCTCTATCACGTACCTTGTAGGCACCACTGTGTTTCTCTGAAGGACAACAACTCTTACCACTGAACTTTGTGAATTTGCAGTGACTGTTTTAGTGCTTACTTAACTCATTTGCTTCCTTCCCCAGAGGGTGATTGCCAGAACCACAGTTAGCTCTGCTGGGAGAGGCCAAGCCAGAGGAGCACCCTATTTGCTTTCATGAAGGGCCAGCAATGTGCACTGAGAGCCCGCTGTGGCTGAGGGACTTGGTAAGGGTCTGTACCTATTTACACTTTGTGAGCCATTATCTTACAGGTAACTGCTTATTCCCTCATGTAGCTTACATCACAGCTTCACCTGGACTTGAACTTTTGTTCAGATATTATTTCCCTTGCTTCAATGCTGACAACTTGCATTGTCTTTTTCAAAATTAAAAAAATGTTTTTTTTTTCTATTCGCTGGAATTCACATCTTGTGTTTTGAATATTGGATGGTGGAAAGCTCTCCTCGTCTCATTAGTTCTTATGTGTTTTTTTGGCTTGTTTTTTTGTTTTGTTTTGTGTTTTTTTTTTTTTTTTTTTTAAGAAAGAAGAGCTTTTTTTGTTTGTTTTTCTGCTTGAAAGAGTAGTAGTAAAGCTATTACAGCCAACATTGGTCATAAGAATCCAAGACAGGCACAAATTACAGAGAGAAATAAAAATAATTATTAGACAAATACTGGAAAAATGAACAAGGTCTTGGGCTAAAAACTTTTTATCAGAAGCATATGCATATGAGAAACAAATATAAATTTTCTTGAATATAGAAACCCTTAAAGGCATATGCAAATATTTTTTTTCTTTTATGCTTTACCCTGAAAAGCAACTAATTCTGCTTATCCTGTGTACTCTCGTCTCCCACGCTCCTCAGTTTTTACCATAGATCCAATGGGAGGCATTCACCACTCAGCAGCAGCAGGTACACAGGACTGGGACACCTGGTACATCTGTGTTTACGCTTTCTTGGCTTATATCCATCTCCCTTTTCACATCCATTAATACAACTTCAAAAATCCTCTAAGTGCTGAAATGCATTATTTCATAATGCACCTTTCAATAAATACTTTCTTTGCAACAGCAGATTTTACCTGATTCAGATTTCGGGGGGACTTCTTGGTTTCGGGAGTGAGCCAGATGTCGCACACGGCATGGCTGACCTGTAACTGCGAGGCTCTGCACAGCTTCTGTAGCATCCCAGTTGCAGGCATTCATGGACAAGCTGCACTGGTGACAGGTCTGGCTTTGTTTCCGCAGGAGTCAGCCGTGCTGTCCCGCCTCAGGCCTCAACCTGCTGCAGCTGATTTGAGAGTTTGCTGAGCCCGAGGCCGTAACCTGCTGCTGCTGCCTTCATCTTTTATTTGCTAACTGCCTGATGCCACCTGTCTACCTCACATGATACAGCAATTGGGACCAGATCGTCTCCACCACACAGAAAGTTGGAAATAAATTTCCCTCCCAATATGTTCATAACTCCACTGACACGATAGTAAGGTCCTTCCTCGCAGAGCTGAAGGAGCACTGTACCAAACCTGTCAGAACTCGAATGGAACCACTTTTAATTCATGTATCTTCAGAAAGGTGGAAAGATCAGTTCTGCAGCATATTAGGAGAGAGACAAAGGCTAAATTACATGCACCCCACTGACAATTGAGTGATGGGACTTCCTTCCTGACAAAACTGTGTGACAATTTTATAATTCCTCATTATAACCCTGATAATCAAAGGCCATATTTATTGCTTGGCAACAATGCAAAGGGATCTTAAAAAGAAAGTATGATCAAGACTTAAGACTTACCCCAGCAAAACCATCTGTACTGGACTCATCTCCATAAGACTGTGAGGTACCAAAGGAAGCTTAGAAATGTGTCAAACTGACCAAATCAAGGAGTTTCAAGGAACAGGAGTGTAATTCATTTTTCTAATTAGTTATTATATTACACACACTAATATTTTCCACAACTATCACTGAGTAAATCCATGTTGTGGGTTTTTTTTGATTATATCATTGTTGTCTGTTTAACAAGAATAAGACAGGATTAGTTTATAAAAACGAAGTCAAATGTTTTTGCACTTTAACTTCCATGTTATATCAAAGCATTATCACTACCTATATACAAACACTATATTGCTGTCTATATTCATATATAAAAATTTCCAGTAAAAATAGAAATAATAATAGAAATTAAAAAGAAGATATTTCAGTCAGTTGTATTGACTACAGATATAAATATGGAATTTGTGATTTTTTTATTTTTTTTTTAAGAGGAATTGGAAGATTTCATAATGATGGAAAACAGTTGCTTGCCTTTTATCTTTGTTTGGACAGTGAACAACAATATATATATTTATGGCCTGTTAACATCTGCCAACAAGAAAATAATATGATTCAAGTATTTTTATAAGCTATATGAAGATATTTATTGGAGTCATTGCATCATTTTGTATCTTTTGGAATTTCATTTTCAGTTTCTGGTGGTTTATGAAAAATCAAACTTAGCTTAGTGATAATACTGAATGTTGGGAAACAAATATTACAAACCAGCACTAAAGGAAAATATAAGTCCAAAAGGCAAATTTCAGAACTGTTTGTTAAAAGTTTGTTTGTTTTGTTTTTCTGTAATTACTATGTGCTTTCCAATGGGAAAAAAGTGGTGTCGAACATACACCCTTTTGAATACAGAAAGGCAATCATAAGCTTTCCTAAGAGATAACAGGGCAGTAACTAGCACATATCTAGATATGATGCAGATGCTTACAAGACAACATTGAAATTTAAAGCAGGAAAACAAGCAGCAGTTGAATAGTTAATCTCATGTATTTTTAAAGAAAAACTATTTACTGGTTTCATTTTTTTCACGTTCTATCATCAATAATGCAATTCTGCTTTGTTTACATATTCCTTACAAGTTACTTGGGCTTTATTCTTCTTCCCTTCTCCTCTCCATCCTACATTTCTAAACCTCATTTGTCTGGAAAAAAAAAAAAAAAAAGAAAAAAAAAAAAAAAAACACAACACAATACTAGGATCTCTTATGGCTGAGAACTATTAGGATGAACCCTAGCAGGATTAAACATAGGGAAGTTGTTAAAAATGTGCTAACACAAGTGAAATCCAAAAAACTAAGGAGTGTGAGAAGCATATAAAATTTCTTTACACATGTCCTTCAAAAAAGTTTAATACGTAGTCAGGTCACATTATTGCACATCAAATTCTCTAGGTCTCTAGCTGCCAGTAGCAATTATCTGTAAGAGAACATATTTTCCCTCGTGACTAGCTATCGGGAATTTTTGAGTATACCTAAGCATAGCCTTGAGCAAAACTCCTACGGGGCATATTTGGAATAGAGTATTTCATTTGGATGAAATATTAAGGTTTCCGTGCAATATGTCTATCTATATATTTATACATCTGTTTCAACATATTGATCTGTTTATCTGTTTACTCTAATTACATGAAATAGTTGTATTAAAATGTAAACAGTTCTGAATCTATGTGTTTCTGTGAAGGCTTTTTAAGAGGCACAGCTTCCTGGATGCTGAGACTGCCAGCAGCAATAATGCATCCTGCGCCGATGGCTTCCACCAGCTGCCCGGCACACATGGCCGGGCTCCATGGGCACATCTCTGCACGCCCTGCCCGTGCACACCACTGCACGGCAGTGGGATATGCTGCACCTGTTACGGCATGACCGGTGATCATACGCGCCACCAGTAAGAAACAAGGGTGGGGACTTTAAGGAAAAGGAGAAATTCTATCACACCAGAAGGGAACATAAAGTCCTATAATAGATCATTTTTAAAAATGCATGAGGCAATCCCTCTTGCTTGAGGACTTTGAACAGCACCTGCTGTGGTGGTTTACACAGCTCTGCGTGCCACAGGGTGAAGTCTGCTGCCATGAGTTCTCAAGCAAGTTTCTATTTTCACATGCTTTAGATATTTAGAAGAATATTTTGGTGACTTCTAGAAATAGAATACCTGTAAAAAAGGGCAGGAAAAGAAAACTGTCTAGCCGATGGGACTGGTCCCACAGCATAAAAGATCCACTGGACTCTGGTGATAAGAAATACAATGAAAATGTGTAGTAAGCTTCTTAATGAATGAGATTAATTTAATTTCCATCTTGTGAACACAGGTGCAAACAATTGCTTTCAAATGAGATTACGTTGGTTTCATTTTGATGTGGTCTGGGTCTCAACTGTACGTTAGCTGTAAGAACAGCTAGGTGGGCTCATAACACACCCTCAGAAGCCTACAACAACCTTACAATTGATTGTAGTAGCAATCAGATTGAATCCTTTACCTTTATCCATTATGCACGTATATATGTTGTACAACCATATTAAATGTATGACAACATAAATACAAATTAAGAGACTATTATTCAAACACAGGGAAAATAAACTTCATCAGGAGACTGGTGATTTTTTTAAAATATATTTTTAACAGCAATAAATAATTGCTGATTTTCATTAATACATTATTTTAAATGCAAGAACAAGCATAGTAAAGGCTTTGATAGCTTTTATATTCACTTTTGTTACTGAAAAAGAAAACAGCATTAAAAATTTGACAACCGAAATATTCTGTGAGGCCTTTATAGCAATAGGAGAACAAGAGTTGATACTTCCCAGCTTTCAAATTATCATGAAATATATGAAAAAAAAAAAAAAATGCATGTCTCCTCTTAGCAATCCATTCACAGTCTTAAATGGTGTTCTTCCTTCATGGATTTTTCTGAATCTATCTTATTTATCAGTTTGCGTTTCTGTCCCATCTTTCCACATATTACAGCTAATTAGTACCCCCTGATGAGAAACAGTCCACCAATGAAAAAAGCAGTTGGATAAAATCTACATTAACAAATGTAGTTCATTTAATATCATTTGTACTGCTGCATTATTAATAATATATAATTACCCTGTGCAGGCTGCAAGAGGGAAGAATAAAATCATTCATTAATTTCTTGGCCTTTACAAAAGGAGGAGTATATTTGCCAGGAAAAAAAAAAAAAAAAAAAATAAAAAAGCACTGGGCTTACAGACTGCCATTTGTCAGTGCTGTATGTCATGCTAAAATATTAACTTTTCAGTCTGGAAAGCACTGCTATATTTAAAAGAGATCCTTACAGTAGCCCAAGATGCAGTATGCAATACCACTGTTCAAACCGTAAGTCATCATTCTGAGAGAATTGAACAAAGCAGCATAGCAGCTGGCTATCTGAAGGTTGAGATTTCAAGAAAAATATTGGGGGATGTTTTCAATGCATACAAATTCCAGTCAAAAAAAAAAAAAAAAAAGATAGGAAATATTTAGACCTGTTGTTTATGTTCCCTTTTTGTTCTAGTTAGGTGATTTCATTACTTTTCTGCCACATTTCATACATATGTTTCAAGACTGACTCCACCACAATAAATGCTAGAGAAAAGCCTATCTAGCATTATTCAAATTCACTCATTTAGACAAGGGGCATGTACCTCGACCTCTGAGCTCAGTTCTACAAGGCTGCTGCTCCAGAATTTAGAGAGACATGTCTTCCTGTGATTCCATAAAATAGGTGATTAATGGCTACACTGATCATTCACAGTACTAGTACCCCAGTGAAATTTTGCTCACCTCAGGAACATAAATAAAAATATACAAAATCACTGACAGATCAAAACATTGTGCTATGTCAAACTGGAACAAAGCAAATAAAGAGCAGAAACTATTGCAAGGAAAAAATGAATTAACATTCTCTTATATAAAGGTAACAGGTGAGAGGACCTTGAAATGAAGATGGAGGTGTAAAAATGTGAGAAGAGAAAAACGTTTTAAAAAAAAAAAATCAATCAAAAGTTGTGTATGTGAAGGGCAAGAACATTATCCATAAAAGAAAGCCACATTAAAAAAAAAAAATCAGGAAAGAATAAAATGAATGCATGAGACAGAAAGCAGGGTATAGCAGGAATCACTAAAATCAGAGATTTGCCAGGTTGCAAGACAGGCTGAATAATAGGTTGAGTTCAGAAGGCAGAGCTGAGCTCATCTGGAGGATCAGGGAAAAAAGCTCTTTCTATATGAATTGAATTAATGTACCTGCATGACAGAGTACGTGGGAGAAGGAACCAGCTCAATTAAAGGAGATCAGCAGGGAAAAAACAGAGCATGGTGAATAGCTGCTTGTCCCACTCACTTAACCACAGAAACAAGGACAGAAATCATTGGGTCTGCACCACTGTAACTGAGCGGATAATTTGGATACAAGTTTTTAAGTGTTACAGGTTACTTAGCAGAATGCTTACAAACACACTGCTGAGGAAAACGTTATAGGAAAAAAAAAAAAAAAAAAAAAAAAAAAAAAAAAAAAA
>NC_048900.1:17637465-17685032 GCF_011077185.1 Oxyura jamaicensis | reverse complement strand
AAAAAAAAAAAAAAAAAAAAAAAAAAAAAAAAAAACTGTTTTTTAAAGGAATGACCTCATAGTGGACACAAGGTCACCTGAAACTGTTTCTATCTTTTGGTAAAAGCCTGAGGGGAAAAAACAAAGAGGAAGTGGGGGCTCTTACTTTACACTGACAAGTCGGAACATCAGGACAGAGCTTTCCTCACATCCCCAGTTTGAAACAAGACATGCAAAAGAGAACAGTTACAGTTAGAAAAACAGAAAGGAGTCAATACACCTAGACCCAGGAAAAATCATTTTGCCAAAATTCTGAAGGCTGGAGTCAAATTTAAAGCCAGCAGTCCCTCACTTATCTAACAGAAAGAAACCCCTCACTTATCTAACAAAGGTCTACAACCAGACCATGCAAGAAACTAGAAAAATGATTTTAAAGGACATAAAGATATCTTTCCAAATGGTGAAATGCAGTGAAGCAGAGTAGCAGAGACTAACTCAAAGTTTGGAGTAAAAAAGGCATTCCAAAAATATGGGAAATAACTGAAGTGTTTGAAATCAATTTCTCTTGTTGTTCTTAATGTCTCAAGCTGCTTATTTTAATTCTACAAATCCTATAGGTTTCAAGTGACTATTAGGTGTTTCAGAGAAAATAGTCTTAACTGTTATATTATCAGACAGGACTTGTAGGATTTTTGAAATTACTGTGATTTGTATGACCATTTTGTTTTCTAATAATTAAAATAATATAACTTGTTCCTCTGGTTTTGACATAAAGCTACACAGTGATGTGTGTGCCTACAGCTCTGCTTTTAAAGTAATGAAGCTACGTAGTCTTAAATCTCCAAATTAAAAATATTTTATGTGCAAGGCCTATGAATACTGAATTATCTGAATGCCACTGCCTGAGTGATATAACAAATGAAAACAGTATATTTTATTAAATAATATAGGAAACAGTAGTGCATATTTCATCCTTAATTATTGAGAACTCGCAAAATGTCATTTTCCCCAAGTATTTTCCCAAAATGTATTACATTGAATATACTCCATATGTTCCATATAAATAATGCATATATTTATGCATATATATAAATATATAAAACAATATATTTCTATATAAATAATGTAATTCAAAGGGACCCAAAGAGACTTCTAATCCATTTGTAGTCATTCGATACAATTGAATTCAAGGTTAATAACTACTTTACCCTAAGTAGTGTTCTCTGCCAACAATCCTAGTTTTACTGTATTTACTACGGGATGCCACAGGGAAGATATAGCACGATATAAAATGAATGTTAGCAAGTAGAAAAAGCTAGAAAAGAAAGACAACTACCACAGAATGAAGGAAAAGCAACACGGCCATAGAGGTTAACTTGACGATCAGTTCAAATCCCCACAATATAAATGTCCCAGAACAAATCCAGCAGGATTCACTGATTTAAGCACTATGAGGAGAGGTGAGATAGTACTGTCAGCAACACAAGGTGCTCACTCACAACAAGCAGAACTTCCTGGCAGAGGAGGCTACCTTAACTCATTAGGAGATAAAAGTTACCTAACATAGCTGGGTATTCCTCCCTGCTTTCTTTCAGGGGTTGGAGACCTTCACTCTGCTCAACCCAGTTACTGTAAATGATGATTGAGAATTCTTGGAGAGAGGAAACTTACAGGATAAATTTAGAGAAGCTGAACTTAATCAACTAGATAAAAATAAGTTAAGTATTCCAGAATAATCAAGGGATAAATCTTTGAAATTATTATCTACTCCCTAATGATCAGAGCTACTTTGGAAGTAATTCAGAGAAAAAGAAAAAAGAAGAAAAAAAAAAAAAAAGGTTACCATTATCCAGGAGTTTTCTCCACCTCTCTCAACCAAGAAGGGGTGGGAAGAGAAAGCCAGGCATTGTTTTGTGTTTGGTCATATTGTCCTGCATTCTACCTCACTGCTCAGCCTTTGCTTTGTCAAAAGATACAGAGAGACCCCAGTAATTGATAACGCATCTATATTGATCTGATTTTTGGCAATCTATGCTAATCTCTCAGTAGTGACTATTCTACAGTCCTGTGTGCCTAGGAACTACTCTTTCCACTAAGAAGAAAAATTGGTTTCATTCATTACAACTGTGTTAGCAATTTACACAAACAGTAATACACTGAAGACCCTTCAGGGAGGAATGGAGCAAAATGTCCTACATGGATGTGTATTGCATGGATCTGCTGATGCAACAGAGCTGTTTCCTGAGCTACCATCTATAAGTCCCTGTAACAGGTTTCTTTGTTCTTCCTTCACTGAGCTTGTAATTGTTGTATTTCTTGACTGAAAATACTTTACAACTGAGTTTTTGTTTTCTAAAATCAGAAGGAAGAAATGAAAGAAATGTAGCATAAGAGCTAAAGGTAACTTAATAAACTGAAATCCCTTAGCACAGCCCAGTGCATTCCCACTGTGAAGTTTAAGCTTTTGTATGTTTGGTCATGTTTTTTAATTCCTGCATTAACCATCTGGGATAACAATATTTTAATGCCCTTGAAGTAAAAACATATTTTTACACAAGATTTCTAATGTTGTCACATACCTCTAACATAAAGATACTTGGCTGATCCATTTTCCCTTCCACCCCACCAAAGACAGTTGCAGGGCTTTGTGTTCTGTCTACTTCCAGCAGCTCTGTGCTACTCCTTTCCTGGCTCTTCAACACCTGTGAACAGTGAGCTTCCTATTATCTAGACCAAGCTGTAATTCTACACTGTTAAAGTACAGTACTGTTTCAACAGGCAAACTACTACATGGAAATATTCAATATTCAAAAAAAAGAAAAAAAAATAGAAAAGAAGGCTAAAAATTCAGTGAAGTTTGCATATAATGAAAATATTTCAACAAGTGAAACATAACAATGCAATATTAAGTCTAATATTGGTGACATTTCACAGATCTTGTTAGAAACTAGGGAGCAGGCTTTATTTGAACTTTGTTGCCCTTATATTAGATTTCTTTTTAAGAATTAATTTATTTCCTTGTAGTTCTCATTATGTTTTTATTGCATTCATGGAATAGTGGAGCATTTCTCTAACTAATTTAACACCTGTAAATTCCCATGGTTGCTAATGAAAGACTGCGTAGAGTACCAGATAAATTTCTAATTCATATTTCAAAGGTTGTGAGTTCAAATCCTAAGGTTGTACTTATTAATGTTTCTATTAACTCTTTTCCATCTCTGAAGCTATAGATTGAATTAATACTTCCAGTTTTTCTAAAGGAAGAGAACACATCTGCTCTAAAATGTCACACAAACTGAGGAAAAGGAAGGAGAAGGCAACAAACTTAGTAAAAGGACAGTTCAGATGTAATGTCGGCACTTTTCAATAGGATAATGCCATTCTTGCAATTATAGGCAAAAACAATTAACTACAGGTCATGAATCCTTCAAGTAGAAATAAATTCTGGTGTATATGAAACAGTGAAAATCTATAGGACTTCCATCTAGTGCAACTGCATGATTGAAGTTCATGCTTCTATTTTTATTTATCTAACACACTTTCCTTTACAACGTTAATCATTTAACTTCCCACTGCCTCAGTTTACTCATCTGTAAAATGGATGCAATATTTATTGACCTCCTAGTTTAACAATCCTGAATCCTTTGCACCATCTATAGCTATTTTCATTAGAATTTTAAAGCCAATAAAGTAAATGCAACTCCAATGGGATTTTGTCAGATTTAATTCATTAGTTATAAGATTCTTAATGGAACAGCTATAGAAGTGCAAAGGATTAATTATAGCTAAAAAACAAGCACTTAGAAAATAATTTAGCTATATCAAAAAGGATGTATCTCTAGAAATAACCCTGCCCAATGAGACTGGGAGCCAAGCAACCTTTAATATTGCCCTTGACTGACATAATTTAAATGCAGAAGCACTCTGGAACAATGTTGTAATTTATGCAGATACAGTATCTACATCTGCTATCAGAAATAATTATGCAAAAGGCTTGAGGATTTTTTTTAATATATTGTTTTGCATATTTGATAACATCTGAGAAGATATATTTTGCACAGGCATTAAAGAAAATAATTTGAGTGGTGTACAAATACGCAATACTTGATTAGTAAGCGGCATACTATATTCCCTTCTCCCTTCTTGAATAGTAATTACTTTTTTCAAAAACACTTATCAGAGTAACATTGTTTTTTCTACCTGTGTTTGTACATTACAGGTACTCCCCCTATTTTTACACTGACATCCAAGTGATAAGGCTAAAAAAGGAGGTTGTTTTTTCATTCATTTCTTTATTTGACTTTGATGCTCAATTATTTCTTAAGAAGCATATAGTATATATTTCCAGTTAAGGTATATTAAAATTCTATTGGAAATTAAAAGAATCCATTTGGACAAACATATCTTTATCTATAATTTATGTGGTTTCATAAGTTCCACCAAAAAAAAAAAAAAAAAATCACAGCATTTTTGGAAAAAACAATCTGAATCGTCACTTTAATCTATTTGAGAAAAAGTAAACCTGTAAGTGTCAAAAACACCTTCATGTATCTAGTAATTTAAAATGCAGCTTGTTATCTCATTTGGCTTTTTCCTGAAATCAGTGTAAAACTGCTCAAATACATTAGGCTCTAGTTGAGAGACAAAAATACCTATTTTCCCACATCCAGCAATATAGCACATAGTCACCAAGATCCCAAGGCGTACGGTCTCTGTTGGAAAGGTTTGTGAGCAGTACAGTGTAACTGGCAGTACGCATACGTCCTGATTCACAGAAGCCACTGTTCAAGGTCAGAAACTTTTTGATCAACTTCTTGCATTAATTTGAGCCCTGCTTTACACTGTGCCTCACGTTTGGGCCATATTTACACCTTTAGCCCAATGACAGCTGCAGACTGTAGCATCTCTGCCAGAATTTGCTTTCAAAAAGACTGACTGACAAGTTCCTCTTTGTTCCTTTCCTGGAAAAAAATAAAAAATAAAAATAAATATCCCCGGGTCATGCTCTTCGTATTTTCAGAGCTCTAAAAGCTCTAGAGACGTAAGGGAGACAGAACTGACTTCTTGCTGTTGATCACAAGCTCTATGGCAAGAGAAAGAAGATTGAGGCCTTGATGCAGACTGTCAGAATTTATACCGAGGGGGGCTGTCTTCAAAAGAAGGCTGTGGATAAATGAAAAGCTGGATACCAGGCTCTTCAGATGGAGCATGAGAATCAAGGTGCATGGGTTGAAGAGTCCCATCAATAGTAGTTCTGCAACAACAACCTGCCAAGAAAACTAGGGAGGCTCTGAAAAATGACTGAACAGGGAATGGGAGAAAGAGGATGTTTATCCATATGGTAACAACATTCACATGGCTCCTAGTAACAGACAGTATGTAGCAATGCACTTGAGAGGAAATCATTTTAAAATATATTGTCTCCAAACTCTTGTGATTCATACTAGCTTATAAAATCCTCAGGGCCAAATACCACAGTCCCTCCTCAGTCCTTATTCAAGTAAAATCTGCTTGAAATCAATAGGAGTTTGCTTATATAAGGAAAAAGTGAAAACTGAGGATAAAATAGGGATATGATTCACAGTATGCATGGAAATTATTTTGGTTGTTCATACATTCAGACTATCTATCATAATAAAAAAGATGCTGTCCCACTGATGACCTAGTTTTCAAAGTCTGTATACGTGTATTAATATAGCTGAACACAAAATTCAGCATGCATGCAAAACCAAACCGTATCACCTAGCTCTCAGTTTATACAGCAACATACCTGACTTTCCTGGCCAGTTCTGGTAAGGGTTCAAAAATGTAAGCCCCCTACAATGCATAAGCTTTCTTGTTCACACAATTATGTGCAAGCATTTTGAAAAGAAACTGTGTGTGATTAGGATGGGGGAATGCTCTACTTTTCTTATGGTGCCTCTGCATAAAAGTAACAGCCCTATCCATTTTTTTATTTTACCTCCTAATAACACATTCTGGGATTTATTTTGGAAGATTTGAGTGCTTCAGAATAATTCATCTCTCACAAAAAGACATTACCATGACAAATATTTAGCTATTATGCAGGTCATGTTTAATTCATTTTACTAAGTAAGAATGTTATTAGTACAGACGCTTATGAAAATAAGTAGGATTGTTTTATTATTTGTAAATAATTTGTACTGAAAATTTTCAAACAAACTTGAAAAGGACAAAGACATTTCACAAAATAAATCCAACAAGTTATGACTCATACCCTTTTCTTAGTTCTTAAAAAAAAAAAAAAAAAAGAAAAAAAGACAATGCAGCTCTTAGTTTTCAGCATTTAATCATCTTTTCGAAGAAGAATGAGACAGCGGTCCTGTGGATTTCAGCCAGTTCTACAACCCTTCTCTCATTAAATGTTCCGCTTCCTTAATTCACCTTAACTTACTTTTTTCAATTTTACCAGGTTCTTGCTTTAGAGTATGAAACACAGATGATAGAATAAAGCCAAAAGTGCCTAAATTTTAGTAGTCTGTGTACTACTGCTTTTCCCTTTGCAATCATTGCCTTTTATTTTGTATTCATTTTTTACTCCGCCCCTACATCATCATTTTCTGCACAGATACCACTGCAACCCCTCCCCACCCAACTATTTTCATGCTTTTAAGTCACTTCTGGTCTGTTTCTCCTCCCTGCAGGTCATTTTCCAAACTATTTCATGACAATTCAGGCTCTCCTCCCCTCTTTCTTCTATCATCTTGACTCTTTTCCTCTTTTTGTCTGTGATAGTCTTTGCATCTCAAATATTCACTCATATTCAACAGCACATTTAGGAGGTTCCCCGTGCCCCCCCCCCCCCCCGTTATCTCTTTTTCACAATATGTTTTTTCTCTCCTGCACCTTCATCCCTCCCTGCAGCAGAATTTCTCTATGAAGTAATTTTTTCTCACCCTCTCTCTCCAAGATGTTTTCTGAAGACAAAGCAAGACTTCTTTTCAGCTTCTTTACTGACACATTAGTGTCTCAGTCTCACTGTGCAACAGAACAGCCTGTGTGTGCATAATGGGGTGTGTATTCTAGCAGATTGCAGGGATGGCGGGTGTTAAAATGCATGTATGTGTGTATGTGCATGCTTGTATGTGTGCATGTAGATGCCAGCTACACTCCTAAGCTCTATGAATGATTGCGACATGCACCAGAACTGTCTAATTATTAAATTCTGTTTCCAAATCATAATGTAAAAATATTTTGCCTTAAGCAAATTAAAGCAGATACAGAAGCTTAGAATGAAACAGGAAATGTCTCCACCTGACATCTTTGAATCTGTTAGAGTGTCTGAATCCGAACTAGAACACAAGGACAGTACAATTGACAGGATGATTACATTTTTAAATGGAAAAAAAAAAAAAATCAAAACTGCTGAGTCTCAGGATCTGCTGGACTGCAGAAGTTAAAGAAGTAGCTGTCTATCAACATGTGGCAGCTATGAACAGAGGGGACAGGAATCCATGGGGAATGATGCAGACTAGGTAAGGACAGAGGAGAAGCGAACAAGAAAATTCAGCTGAGGCAAGGACAAGCACACAAATGTTGAATTCTTCTCCTGAACCTAAGTTCAGGAACCTGTAACCTGTGGAAACCCCATGGGTCTGATAATGGTATGTGTTCTCTTCAGATGAATGAAATATATTTTAAATATTTAACTCTTTCCTAGTATGAGAAACTGAGAAATAATCATGCACATGCAACTTATTTTGACAGTTTCTAGTGCACACCCACGAAAAAAAAAAAAAAAAAGTTCCATTAAGTAAACTGTAATGAGACAGGAATCTGTCATGTCATTTTCTAGATTCTTGAAGTTCATACATAAATTTCAAACAACATTCATACCATCTCATTTTTACGAATGAGAATATAAACTCTGATACATGTTATATTTCTGATATACCTGTTTTTCAGAAGGCTATATTTTCATGTAATTTCTTTGCAGAGAAGCATCATTACTAAGGAGATTATACCTGCTGCTAACCTCTCACCTCCAAATATTGCTATTGCCTCTTTGTTCTTCATTTACACGTGCTATTTTTTAGTACAGATTGATAACTCAGAAGCGATGCTAATCTTCACATATCAAGTCAACTGTTTTTCATCTCAGTTACTAATAAGCAAGGCATGTGAGTGCCACTGCACCTCTTGAAGCAGAACCTGGATAGTTCTCTGCAAGAGGCTGCATTTCCTGCTTCTGCGTAACCTATTCATTAAAAAGTATGAGCGTACAGAAAACTTACTGTTTTCAAATGTAATACAAATTGTGTTGGGCTAGTACATCAAATATTAGCCCAATAATAGCTAACTTTATTATGTTGACCACCAGCCATGACCAGTGCTGAATTCTCAGCTCTCTGTTCCTCAAGAGCTTGGGAAAGTGACTTCACTTCTCTGTGTACTTTGATTGGAAAAGCAGTACAATATGCACTTTTTGAGCACTCTGAGATTTACAGGTCAAAGATCTATATTAGGCAGATGGATTAGGAAAGTAATAACAGCTTTATGGTTAAGATACTCTCTAGCAAACCGATTATAATCTGTATCTATAATGCACCCAAATTTCAGGAAGTCATTTAATTTCTCACGTGCCTCATTTAGAAACACAGGGCCCTTTTCTTTGTTTTCTGTTTCCATCTCTCTCTTTCATAGAACAAAAAGAAGCAGTGACACTCACTGCAGACACTCTTCAAGAAGGGGAAGCATAATAACCAGAATTAAATATACACACAGAAAATTGGCAAGAATAATGCCAGAGACAGGAATAATTTCACGAATCATCTCACATTCACCAACTCATCAGTTCTACACACTGGAAGTTGAAGCTAGGCTTTCTATATTGAAATAACAGGTCTTTTTTTTTTTTTTTTTCAAAAAGAAAAAAAAAAAACCATACACAAAGGTAAATACTAACCTCTCTTTCACAAGATCTACACTTCTATAATATTGATAATGTTTGGTAGTACTTCTTTTTCAAAACCGCATCTATGTGCTGACTATGTTCGATTTAGTTTTCTGTCACCCTACCTCAGTTCCACAGACATATAATCATTATTACATTTTCAACAATACCTAATTTATTCTAAAATATACCAATTGCTGTCCACCTCTAGATAGAAAATATTTTGTTTCTTATCCAACATTGCTTCAATAATGAAATATCTCCAGAATCATTGTCAAATGTGGTTTTTTTTTTTTTTTTTTGAAATGACATCATTATACAGTGCCCCATGACAACCAGATATGAGGAAAGAATAACTTTGCCGAAGTCACATTTCTCAATCAACTTGAGCTTACAATTTTAATAGTGCTATCAGTCAGATGGACATCAAAGTGATTGTGTATTTCAAAAGGTTCGAGAATACTGTCAGCTAGGAGTTATTCATCACATCCATACCGGAAAAAATGTAGAAATATAAATTATCCTTCTGTTTTCTGTAATGTAGTTATATACTGACTTCACTGAGTACTGTATAATGAAGAGGCTTCTGATGAACAGAATGTTAGCATGCTCAATACGTGGAAGATTGAGCAGAATAGCATATCTTTGTCATTTTCAGAGGTAAGAAGACACCTAACTTTTTACCTGCCAGTTTTAGCAATTTTGTCAGAACTGAACAGCAGTTCAGGCCACTCTAATGTGCTTCCTTGTTTCTTCAAGCAATGTGTCATGGTTCAAGCAGATGTAGAGGATGAGCAAAGTGCAAAGAAAGCATGCAGCAGTAATTAGGATCATTCAGTAGTGTCACCACCATAACCACTAGAAGTTACAGTCGCACAAGTCCAGCCAGCTGGTTCATGTAAAAGAAGGAAACGTCACATCCACTACTCCCACATACTGGCTAGAATGAATCTTGTCATTTGGATATATTCATCGACTGTGTACATTTTGTAAGTTACTGCTACCAAGATATGAGTGGTTAGCAATGCTCTATGAAATACAAGATTTAATATATATGGTGATTAGCGACTAGATCAAGGTGACTGATGTTATTACTTTGATGGAGGTCTTGGTCCTTTCCAGAAGCTTCTCTTGCATACTCCCTGCCTTTAAAAGGGATTGATGGCCTATGCACTATAAACAGCAGGCAGAAAGTATCAGTAATCCAAAACCTGCATTACATGAACAAATTCCTAAATCATTCCTACTTGCCCAGGACTTCGCTCGTTCTACACTACTCCATGACAAAGGTCTCTAGGAGAACCAATGTCTCTCCTCTTTCCACGCAGCATGTTTAGGTTACACAGAACAAATTGACAGGACTATTTACTGTAACATGCAATCATTTCAAAATGAGAGAAGTATTACAGAAACAGTTTCTGGAAACCATGGAACTGGTAAAGGAAAAAGAGCTTTGCCTGTAAAATGATACAAACTGTGAAGATCTCTTGTGACATCTCTGTTTTGCTCATCAGAGGTGTGATAGCTAAATGGTGTATATTCCTTTCTTTCATACTTAGAAATCAGTAATTAGAAAGAAGAATAAGAAGCAAAAATAATTTTAGTGTTAAAATAGATATATATAAATATATATATATTTCAAGGGAAATATATATATATAAATATTTATATATAAATATATATAAATATATATTTTCCCTTGAAATCCATGACGAGATTTTCTGCAGGAAATAAATATACAGGGTGTCTAATGTATTTCTCAGCAGTTGCCTGCAGAAAACTACATGTTGACTTTTTTTCTTAATAGCAGCTAAGGAAGGTTTTTTCCTTCATCTTGTGCTTGTCTAACTTATTGCCATTAAGGTTGCAGATAATAAGTCTTCCATCTTCTTTAATGATAGGAATGAAATAAACTCATCCTACTTCAGCACTGCTTTGAAAGCCTCCCTTCTGATGTGTCATCAAGGCAGTCCTGAACAGGCTTTAAAATGAGAGGGTTAAATGAACTGCAATTGTGCTTCCTCCTCCCACCTGTTGAATTCCATGACCTAGAAGCGAAAAAGTCAACTGCATCAATACCTGCCAGGTCAAACTTTTCCACATGATTATTGCAACTATATTTAGGATGCAATAGTGTGACATAGAATGACAGAAAATAATACTGAGACACTAGCAATACTAAGTGAAACTCAATAGAAAAAAAAAAAAAAGGCACGTAATAGAGGGGCAAAGTGTCTGCCAGCTGGACAGCCAGAACTCCCTTTCTCAATACACTTTGCTGTAACTGACACACAGCAGTTATAGTTCTGACCCGGTAGTGTTTCATTTTATTGGAATATTGCTGTTCTTAAATTAAGCCAGATCTATAATTTCTCTCCCACTCAAAAGCATACTGCTGGTTTGGAAAACCGCCCCATCTCCAAGGAATATTATAAGAAATCCCGTCCCATTAATACTTTTCCTTAGGAGTTAATTTCATCTCTATGTAAGTCTATAAAAGGGTTCTTACATGGAGGTCAATAGAGTTGAACTAAAGCTGTGCAAAATGTTCAAAGAGCCACATGAAACTATATAAAACTCACCAGGTCTAAGGTGTGCACTAATAATTTGAACCAGCAGGGCTTTGCTCTAAATTTTATTGAGCCAGAGTACCTTTCATTAAAATCAGAAAAGTAATTTTTAGCACTATCTGGAACTGTACACATTTCTAGAGGCTAATTATTTCACTTTTCTTCCCCCCCTCTCCCCTCTCCAGGCTGAATGCTGTGGCTGTTGCAGAGTCACTGGTATAAGTTTCATGGTAGAATTCTGGAAGCCTAATTGGCTCAGTGTGACCAGCATGACACCGGCTGCAGCTAAGCAGAGGCTCTCTGTAGCTGGCTTACATAATTCCCATTTCCAAAAGTAAAAATTCAAAAAGAAATTCTTTTAAACACTAACACATTGTGTTCCTGTCTCCTGCTGTGGCTGACCCAAAGAGAACAGCCAGCTGTTAGTGCTCCCGGCGAGCAGATCAGTCCTTCGGCTCAGCAGCAGAGGTCTGTGTTTTGGGGTGACGGGTCTCAGGCTCAGTCTGCTTGACAAAGCAATTATGTTGTTAGAAATCCCTACTAGTTTCCACACAAAGTTTCACTACCTATTTGTGTAACCACAGATAACGAAGTGAATTGGTGTTAACTCTTTAACAGGCTCTTCAAAAAAAAACAAAAACAAAAACAAAAAAACTAGAGTAGTCATTCAAATTCAAAATGTAAAGTATTGCTCAGATAGTATGTCAGCATACCTTCCCACTGCTTCATTCAGGATCCAAGCCTACAACAAATACAATGGCAGAGAGCTAAGAAATGCTCATTGCCTCAGTGACTCTTTTGTTAATAACTCTACCTGAACAAGTATAACATTCACACTTCACTCTCATGATTACACATGCAGCAGAAGTGATTCAACAGCCAAAAAATGTTTACAAATATGCATGAGTCCCCGATTCACTCATACAGCTTAAAAAAATAAAAATGGATACACCATTATTGAGGGAACAGGAGCTTCAGAAATCTTCAGATTAGGTAAATCTGGTTTCTATTGCACTTGCATGAATAAATGTATAAAACAACAGAAGTAACAAAAGCAACTCCTTATATACAAAAATAAAATAAAAATTGAAAGAGCTCTTTCAGGAAGGGAAGACTTTTCACAAAAACACCAGTCAGATAAGGTGTAGAAGTCAGTGGGTGAGCTGGATACATCATTTTCATCACTATAATTTTTATTTAAGTAGTTTTAACTCAAATTGCAAGAGACTCCATTTAAATGTAAGTTGAACTAAAAGTGTTGATAATAATTGAGCCTTTTAGACAAAATAGGATCAAGGAGATGAAAATGCTAGTATTGATTTTAGTGATTACAAAATAAGATATTGTTGAATATGATGAGGGCAATCAGAGCAAAAAGATGTAAGACATGAAAAAATTAAGAGATGAAAATTTAATAAGAACTAGATGACCTTAAGAACTCAAGTAGCAAGAAATAGATGAAATTGGATAATAAGCTGTTATTAAGCTAAAAGCTTAAAAAATAATAATTAAGAATGACCATAACCAACATATGACCCATGGTAAAGTTAAGTAAAAATACTGTGCTGCAAAACTGAGCACGTACTTCCACTATTCATGCAACAGTGTAAGGCTTGTTTCAAAAAAATAAAAAATAAACAAATGCAAATAATTATCTTCTTAGACTATAGCTTAGCAATACGTATATAGCATTCTGTTTTGCTCCTGAATATTTGGAAGTAGCTGACCAAAATTTATCATTTGTACTTTTAAGGTAGAACATTCAGCACTGTTTAAAAGCACAAAACTATACTAGTAAATAGTTTGTGATAAAAAAAAAAAAATACAGTACTGTGAAATGCACTTTCACAAATGTGAAAATGACTCTGAGATCTACCAACAAGGAATATATAATTATGGGGAGAAATTCAGTTCCCATTTTTGTTAGCATTTGGAAACTACATTTTCCCCACAGGTATCTGAAACACTGATCTTTATTTTTGGTCATTGTCAAAGTCCTTTTTTTTTTTTTTTTTTTAATCCAAATGAAGTCTTCCTATAACCTGAGCTTATGGTCTTCTTCTGAACATGTGTATTTTCTTCCTCTGCATATCCTATACCCTCCAGAGACATCATAAAAATTACCATTGAGAGCTGGGCACAAGCAGCGTATGCGCTAATCATTGTGTTTTCCTTTCCCTTCACCACTCCAGATGAAGATTTTGACTGTAAACCACAGAAAACCAGACTCCGCTATGTCTTCTTGCCTTCCATCCACATTTTCATTTCAAGCCTCAGCTCACAGAAACATTTTACAAAAAAACTTCAACTTTTCCCTGTGTGTTTTTTTTCCAGTTGATTGCTACTCCTTGGCACCAATTATAAGTAACTGCTTCACAGCTGAACCAAAGCAGCACAGTCAGCAAAATCACAGCCTCTCCATCCTCAAGCAATCAGAGAGACTCAACGCGAAGAGCAAAGGTGAGGCAGATACTAGCCTAATAGGCCAACAAGGAATATGCCTGTAGTTTTCCCAGGCCCAGGCAGCTTGGTTTGTCAGAATGTAAATTTCTGGTAAACAGCTTCAGTACCAGTCTGATAAAGAACTACAGACTCTTTAGACAGTACAAAACCACTGGGACAAGGGGACTGCAGTTCCTGCCATACTAGAGCCAGTGTCAAAAATACAAGTATCTAACGAACTTGCTGCCTAGCTGGAGTGAGGCTCCTGTGGTCACTGGTCAATAGTGGCTGTGATAACAGAAAGCAAAGACCATTCTCAGCACATCTGCTTAATGACATGAGACATCAAACAGCTCTCTGTACGAGCAACCCTGTGGAAATATGCACACTGCCTCAATATCATGTTTTGCACCTTGATTCCTAACTGTGGTCCTTGATTCTGCTTCCTACCTGCTCAGCCCTCATTCCTCTTGCATTTTCTTAATCCTGACCTCTGCTGTCTCTGCATTACAGCTTGCTTGCCCAACTCCAGCACCACCTGCTGACTTTTGCCTCACTGCTTGTCGTCCTTGGCAGCCTCTCTCTGTCCTAAGCGATTCCCTCAACAATGAGTAGGTGTTTTGGTATTTTATTACTGTGGTCCTTTGTTATGAACACAGCATTGATTTGCTACTGTGTCATCTACCTGGCCTACCCCAGAAGCATTATCATCCTGTCCAGGTCATGGCAGGATTTGGTTCCTCAGGCCAGAATTCCTTTGAAATCCATGGGAAGTCAACACTAAAGCAGAGAGGGTCTCTTCACATCTCTCCTGCTTACAGACTTTGAGCATCAGCACAAAAGACAGCTATATTAGGCTTGATTCAATCTCTTGTACAGTGCTTGCTCCTGCACGGTCAGGTTTCACTAATAAGTACCACAGAAGGAGAAGAAAGAAACATGATAAAGACAGATACACATGACACAGCAGCTCAGTTCTCTTTCATACCACACTGTGCTAAGTGTTGGCAAGTGCTATGGCTTTAGCAGAAAATTTGGATGACGTTAGGTAACATTTTGCATGGATTACTACAGAAGTACCTCTCCTTACCATTATATAATCTCTCTGACCAATCTAGCAATCATGTCAGTGTATGCCAAAGTGGATTACATTAATCTAGTTCTTAGTATTCATAATGAAGTGCAATGCAGTCTCTTTTAAGAGAGTGAGAAATAATAACCAGCACACAAACAAGCTTATAGCACAAGCATGATAGCTGTCTAGGGCAGCAGGTTAGTGCGGGCAAAAAGTCACAACTTCAAGGAGAAACCCTCTCCTGATGCCGCATGGGCCCAGGCCTCCAAGCCAGCTCCATGACAGCAGCAGGGCATGGGCTTGTCAGCAATGGGTTACGCCTCTCTGAGGAAAGGAGAGCTATCAGCTAGCACCCCTCAGCCATCAGCCCTCGTGCTGTCCCATGGAGCTGCTAAGCTAAGGAGAAGGAACTGACAGAACAGGGTAAGAAGATGATGGAGTGAATACACACTGCTAGGGAAGGGAGCTGACTCTGCAGAGAGGATACAACATATCTACAACATCAGGAAGCTTTGAAACTATCCATGAAGAAAATATATATATATATATACACACATAGTAAGGCAGAGAAAGTATCTTACAAACAAGAAGTAATCTGGGAAATCAATTCACTGTCAGCCAACTCAGAGTACAGTACCATCAGCTGGATGATTTGCCTGTCCTTAAATGAAAGAGGATTGCAAGATCCTCTCCAACATCATGGTCAGGTTGCTCTACAATCCCTCACCACTTAATTAATAACAACTATTACTTTGTTGGTGTATATTCAAGTCAGAAGTTTAATAGCTGGTGCAAACCTTTATCTCACACACTTTCTACTTAATATGTTGACCTTGCTGACCTTCCTTGCTCCCTCTGCTAAATGCAGGAATAGCTGCAAACTGTTACAAACTCACCATAGAATCCCCAAAAAGAAACTCCTTACCTGCTTCCCTGTTTCACAGTCTGGCAGATACAAATACCACTGGTGCTACTCCCACATTTACATGTACGTAATTTTCTTAAAATCCACCCCCAAAGTTAAGAGGGCAATTTATATATATATATATATATATATATATATATATATATAATATATATCAAAGTCCATTGACCAGCCCCTTGAACAGCAGCTGTGGGATAATAATCCAGAAAGCCTGATGCAAGCATGTCTGTGTTCATCCTATAACAGAATGGAAAAGTTGGGCTAAAGCACTTGCCCCGTGTCATGCAGGAAATCATGGTAAAGACTGACAGTACTCTGGGAAGCAACAATTTCTTGAGGGTATAGTCATTAGTAAAGGGTACTCCTGTAGCCTCTCTAAATTACCTGTATTAAACTACTTTCATTCTTTCTTATACTACAATTCACTATAAGAATTGCATTTAGAATTATTTTTAATATTCACACGATTTGACAATGAAAATTCCCATTAATGTAGAAATCATAAGCAGTAATCAAAGTGATTCTCTCTTTCAGGTTGTCCCTCATTCCTCACAAACATGCTAAACTACAAAACAACCAAACTAACAAACAGTATTTCATCACTTTTCTTTCACTTTCAATAATTCATGGGTCTAATATTTACTCTATTACCTGTGCAGCATAAATATTAATGACATGCCACTGCAAACTTTAGAGTACTTTCCAGCTAGATCAACAACCAGGAACTTTTGCCCTTGGCCTAAAGAGAAAAGACTGTCATTGTGATTAATGACAAAAATGACAAAATCTTGTAACTAAAATTAAGAATCATATTATTCTACACAAATATTTCACCAGTCTTTAAATGCATATCACAAAGGTTTGAAATATGTTTTTAAAGAATATGTCACAAAACCCACCCTGAAATTATTGTATTGCTTGGAAGTTTATGCAATCTTTTACTGCATTACAATGTCCTGAAAGATCTATGCCTTCCATTTCACATGTTTAACATTATGATGCATTAGCCAAAATGAAGGTTAATCCCAATTTTCCCTGATTAATTTCACCTGAGTTTTAAAGGAAAGAGAATTTAAATATTTGTGATGGAAGAATGGAAGGCACTGGGTCTCCAAACTATCCACCTATAAACAAGTAAATTAAATGGGATTTTTTCCTCCAGTTTACCTGAAGTAAAAACAGTACCCGTCTGTGATTTCATTGAGATAATCTACTTGGAATCTAGAAACTTTTGATGGCACAATTCTGCTAACACACATTTTAAAGGTTCCTGCATTTCCCTAATGCTACTATTAATAATGATTTATCCTTTCTTTAATGCACAAAACTCTAGTCAGTACAGTTCAACAACTTGATGAATCAAGTTTAGCATTTGCACAGTGCTGACAGAAAAACAGTTGATGAAAGTAGGAATCTGCAACTCTGTCATTCTTTAGAGTCATAAGCATCTGGTGAGAGATTGTCATCTTAAACAGTCAAAGAAAATTTGGACTCCTGGCCTCTGAACTAACGCTTATTCTAGTTAATACAGACAGTTTTTTACCCCGACTTTCTCAATTTACTAAAAGAGCAAAAAGGGCAGTTATTTATTTTTTTTTTCCCTGTGAAGCTGTAAAATCTTTAAATAGTTTTCTGACATTTTGACAATTATTGGCAGTCTTCTATTAACTGGGGGCTGCCTGAGATGGGCAGAATGCTATCAGCTATCTCTCTCACAACCATCAGGAAGAACTCAAAAAACAAGTCAGATATTTAGTAGCAGATGAGTGAAATGTAGCATTTTTGCAACCTTAGGCAGTCTTTGTTCTCAATTCTGTTCTGCTCTTCTCTCCCAAGCTTGGCTTGCTGATCAAAGTCCAAAACGTGAGGGCTACAATATGCCTAGTTTAGCATGCAAATGGAAAGATCAAAAGCAGCCCTCCTTTATATGAGCACAGAGACTATCCTGGTCAACAACCCCATACATCCCACTCTGGTTCATGCCAGAAGGAATATGAGATCTAAAGCGGATTCAGAGGACAGGAGAGAGAAAAAATTAGTGGCCTGTCATTTCCACCTATTCCAGCAATTAGCCACAAGCTGTAGCATAAGCAATACTTTTTATACCATGAAATTTCAAAGTATCAGAGTTACAGAGTGCTGAAAGAACTATAAACAGGGTTTCCAGATTTATGACTTCCAGGAAGAAAAGCAAAGAGCTTAACACTTCCTTTTTTGTTTTATGTAATATCTCATGGAAATATCATCCATCAGCAATTGCACCACAGAGTGTTTGTTCTACAATGAGAGTTTTCACAATGTGTCCACACAGTTTTTACAGTCCTTAGCCTTTAAAGGCCTAGAAAAGAGAAAGCTTTGGTTGGATATAAAAATGAATATTTATAAAAAAGGAAACTACTTTCCCTGCTTGAAGGAGAAAAAATCTTGTTAAATCTGCCAAAAGCCTTTGGATTTGAAAAATGATGACTCCAGGAGCACTGTCATACACATAATACCAAACAGCATATCAGACACTCCTTGTGAATACAGTAAAAATAGAAGAGTTCTGCAAATCAGGACAGGAAGGCTTTGTGTGCCTACCCAAGAGCCAGTACTGCTCCTCCATAATTACCTGCAAAGGTCGTTCATATTAGTCCAGTGCCATTTCCCACTCTGTGGGTTTACCCCCATGTAGCAGACCTTCCGAAGCTGACAGAAGATAGTCTCTCTCTCTAGTGTGCAAAGATGACCCACCTCTCAGTAGCTTCAAAAGGACCCTTGCTCAGATAAAAAACCAGCATGTTGTGCAGGTACTCACTTGGAGAGTGTCAGAACAGGGGCTTCCCAAGAAGTTTTCAAGGGATCACTCTTGAAAGGCAGGACGGATGGCTCTGTACCTGATGCAGCAAAAAGAAGCAAGACTGTGGTAACAGCAGTACATCTCTTCCTCAAGTAGTGCTGAGTGCTAAACAGTCACACCACCAAAAACAAAACAAAACAAAACAAACAAACAAAAACTCTGAAGGAATAACCATAAACCCCGAAGTACATTCCTCACATCTAGAAATACTCACCTGTGATGCCAGCAGAAAAGCAGAAAGCTCACACAACCTCTTTGCTGTTAGTACTACATTAGACTGTTAACTACGAAGGCTGTTAATTACTAAGTTCATGCAAGTAAAGCTTTCAGAGATTTCGCTGATACTGGCGTCACACTGGCAGAACTAGCAGTACTGGTAGTACTTCACACCAGCTTTTACTTAACATTGTCCAACTCTCACATAAGATGATCAATTAAGGAAGCTAACAAGTGTTGTTTTTTTTGTTTTGTTTTGTTTTGTTTTGTTTTTTGTTTGTTTTTGTTTTGTTTGTTTGCTTTGTTCTTTATGTAAATACTACTCCAGGTGTAGAACAGTTCCCATGGACTGCTCAAGCACATAGTGACAGGTGTAGCTGGATCCATCAGTCATGCAGAGAGAGACTGCACTGGGCACTAACAGGGGACCTCTGCTTGAGTAGAGAGAAAGAGATAACCAGTGTCCTCCTTTAACATCACTAAGTACATGTATTTAAAATGTAGCATTTCAGACTCTGCCGCCACAAGGAGTTACTCTACCATGAGGACAAGACTTTTCTCCTTGCTTTCCTGTATTTCATAAATCTTTCTTATGAATGGTTCCCTCTGGTTCAGGAAACCATCTGTAGTTCTCCCTTAATATGTCCATCAGAGTCCATACAGACTTGTCTTCATGATCAGTGTTTGATAGCTTTTCTAATAATGTCAGTTCATCTCTGATCCTTTTTTCCACAAGGACTTCCTTTTTTTCTTTCTGTAAACCTTACCTTTCTATTGCCAGCGTGACGGCTTCTCCACTCTCTAACAAAGTTGTTTTTTTTCAGTTGTTCCATGGCAACATCATCAAAAAGAGCAAGATGTGCAGTAATCAACCACAGAGGAATTAAGTGATGGTTAGGTGTTTGGTTCCTCTCCCTGCCCCTCCACCCTGACCAGTGAAATGGAGGGAGTAAAGCACTCCTCCAGTTTAACTTGCGGAATGAAACCTTTTCTGAGGTTCTGAGTCAGTCAATACTTTTAAAGAACCGTACATGAAATAATTTCAATAGAAAAGCTGAAGACTTAGTGTTTCCTTAATCTTGTCATAAAGTAGTAAGAACTGTTCAATACCTTATATGAAAGAACCTGAAAATAAAAGAGAGCCTTAGCCCAGCATACCATTCAGTGAATTCCTGAATGGGTAAATAAAAAGATCAGATAATTACGGGAGGAAAGTGGGCAGGTCCTATTGATCCTCCCAAGGTCACTTAATTATTTATAATTTCCTTGATTACGAGCAAGAGGGGTCAAATCACTTTTGTAACACATAAGTGTTTTGTATCATTTTTCAGCTGGTGAGTTAAAGGATTATTGCTTTTTCCCCTCTAACTCCAAATGGGCTATTGTTGTTAACGTCTGTTAAGTTAACAGAGTATGCAATATTAAGGAATATAAGATATTTATAACAAGTTATAACAGAGCTATGACCCAAACAAATCAGATATAAAATTTTAATGAATTGGTCTCTGAGTCTATTAATTTAGTTACAGGGTACAAAACTAGCAAATATATTGTCTCTCTTTCAGACGCTAAGATCGGTGAATAACATTAGCCAGGGTCAAATGTGTTGTACATGACTAAAAGAAAAAAGAAGAAAAAAGAAAAGAAAAGAAAAAAAAAAAAAGTCTTTTATTTTCTAAGAAAAATATAGATCTCCTGGAAAAAGCCTAAGAAAATTAATAGGAATTTAAAAACACGTTTTACTGTCTATAATGTAAATTCAAACCTATTTTCTGTAGTATTATTAAACTGCTGATAGAATTCAGTACCAAGCATGGCATTTTTGTCCAATGAATAGATGAATCAATCAATGAAGGGGTTTTTGTTTGTTCATTTTAAGAGTTGGTTTGCTAACATAACGTAACCTGGAACACGTAATAGTTGCACACAAATTCAATACTCTCTAATGAACATCATTCCAACTATGTGACTATGTCTTTAACGCAATTTGTTTTGCTCCTTCCTCTCCCTCTCCTTCACTTTTACACTCAAATTTCTCATTGCGTCTTTACTTGACTCAATTACCCTCCAGGATAATCCATCCATACTTTTCTATATACCCACTTAATTAATAGCGCTGCCATTACATTACCACTGTCAGAAATGTTACATTGGAAAATATTAGAGGTTATTTAATTACACTGTATTAACCATTCATTCCCATCAAAATTATATTCCTGCATGCCCCCATTCTTACAGAAATAAACATAGGAGATTTAATTCTCTCTTTTCCCTGGCTCTTGATTACTAACACTGGTGCTGTAAAATTGAAATTACACCTCCTTGAACCAAACTAATCCTGATCTCTTCCAGAAACACCAGCTCAGCTACAGTAAGTGGTGTCACCACCAAGTGTTACGTGGAGGTGTGAGTGACTCATCTTCACCAAAGCAGTTCCTCGGGGAGCAGTGACCTTGAGAACCCCAGCCTAGATGGCTGCCAGAGGACAACATGTCTGGCATCCACTGCTAAGACCTCCTGCCAGCTCTACCCCAGTACAAGTTTACACAAATAGCGTTCTGGCCGAGTCTGCTTTGCCATTATTTTAAGAAAGCCTGGGCTTTGTACAGGCAACTGGCAGTGTCACATCCATGCCAATATGGCTTTTGCCTGTTCTTTGGGATATTCTAGAAATACTCTGGATTATACATTATACCCTAACATATTTGTTGTCCTTTGTGATTCTTGGCTGCCTCCAGGATTATTTTTTTAGTGTTTCAATTGCCCCATAAACTATTAAAAGCTCCCATAAACACAAATATTAATGTACTAATAATGCATGCTCTTACAAGCTGTGGAATGACTTACTTTTACTACAGTTCTGCTTTGTATAGCGTACTATAAAAACAGCATCTTGGCATTTTATATTCATGTTATCTCAATTACTTTAATAACATTAATTAAGTTTTAAGTTTACAAGTTAAATGTTGTTTACTTTTCTGCCTGCCAACATGCAAGTACAGTTTCAAATCTGAGAGTCAAGCTGGGTCATCTCTTACTTCAGTCAGCAGAAGCTGAATCTGTAAGTTAACTCCTTACTTAGTGTTATCTGTGAAAATTCCCAGAGCGCTTCCTGGTTGGGGCACACTATGCTTAAGATTTTCCTGTTTGGAAAAAACTAGAGAAGTAGGGGAAAATTCCTAGCAGCTACTTTCTTATTTGGTAAGAAAGGTATTAAACAGATACCACACTTCAAGAGATTTAACCCTCAGAAGCCTTGATTTGTGACTGCCTTCTATGAAATGACTGCTCGCTGGGATCTCTGTGCTCTGTTCCCCATTACTGTTTGAATACTTTCCCCACGCACTAAAAAGCGCATGAAGAATTCATCCCCAACAGAATGAAATCAATTGAAATTTCTCCCAAAAAGTGTTTTGAAACAATCTCTTACTGTCATAAAACATGGAGAATCTTATTCACCAGGAAAAAAAATAATCCTCTATTCTCATTTATAATGACATTTCTAAAAAATGTTTATGTCATAATATTTGGAAAATATGAGTTAAAGGTGGAAATTCAGAAGAACTGAGAATCAAACTGCCTCTAACCCACAGCCCGGTGGAAGTTTAATTCAGAATGCCAGGATCCACCATCTATGAAGACATGTAAAGAGAGGACCAGAAACCAAAAAAAAAGTGGAAGGGCTCTGGTTGAAATTTTAACATCTACATGACAAATGAGGCTCTTTTGCAGAAACTTACAATAGCTGCAGCAAAATGCAAGCAAAGCACATGTCTATGATAACACGTTCCTGTGAGAACATCACCTGGTGCTCAGTGTAGTCACTCACTTTCCATGGCTGACATGGCCAGAGTTAGAGCACTGCACTTGCTGTAGTTGGTTTCACTCAAAGAGCAAGCAGGCAGTGAGAAGTCACTGTTGAAAGGCTTGTAGTGAATGAGGCAAACATGTTCCTCATGACAAAGCTAAAGCACTTAAACTCACATTATGGTTAAATTAATGACATTCCACATCCTATGCTATGTGGAAGGAATTTTAAAGCATCTGCTCGTTTAATTTCTCACTAACGTACCTTGGACACTGTCTATATCTCATAAAAAATTTACTGAAAATGCAAATATTTATTTGTTGTCAGATTATTCAGTTTACATGCTTCACCATTCTGAAGCAAGACATTTAGCATGGAAACCCCAAAAGTTTTGTGAGTGATGAATCAACAAAAACAACTAATTGCATTAAATATCTCAATGAAAACATTTATACCAGAAATTCTTTCCACTAGGAAGACACTTCCAAATTACAATACTTAAATGCAAAGCTTTTAAAAGTACTAGCAAAGAAAACTATTACACCTGCAGGCTTGCAATCACCTGTGCATAATGGCACACACTGATACTTCCATTATGCAAAAGAAGCCACTTAGGTGCATAACACCAAGCAACTGTGTAAGTTCTACACAAAGAAATAAATGTTCTTACTTTGTCAATATGATAGTTAACCACTGAAAGACTTTGGGCCTGTTCCTTATGTCTGAAGATTTATCTCTCAGGGAACAAAAACAAAATCCTTGGACAAGAAGTTCTATCTCCTTGATAGAGGAAAACCCTCAGGAGAACCCTGAGCATGTGAGCCTCATCCATTTTAAAGAGATATTACACAAAGAATTATGACCCATGCTTGATAAAATGCATCACGTGTTTAATTATTAAATGAAATAGATCTAATATAATGTTTTCATATTGGGCAGGAAAATTTAGAAAAGCATGTATGTACTGTTAACAACCATTTAGTAGACCAAATACCACTCATTGCTTCAGTAAGTGGAAGAACAAAATACGAAATAGAAGCTGTTCACCCTGGTGGCCACACAGGAATGCCAAATTCTAAAGCCGATGTTGGCTTGCCACCATCCCTGCTGCTGCTGGAGGACTGGTTCTCAAGGCCTTCAGCTGGGAAAGGAGGAGAAGGCAAAAGAGGTCACCAGCAGCCACCATGGCACCAAGATAATTTCCAGTGTAAACTACTCATAAGGAAATACGTAATGAAATATGTAATGAAATACATAATGAAATATGTCTTTTCCTCACTTCCCTCCAGTGGAGCCCAACCACAGAGGTCAGGAACACTGTAGGTGTTTGAAGTGCTGCAGAAATTCAGCATAGATTTTAATTTTCAGCTTTTAGAAAATAGCTTCCTTTTTTGATCTCAGACCTCGCTCCAAGAGGATCAGGAGAACTCTGCAGATGCAGTGCTGCAAATACTACTACCTCCCCAGCCTCCCAACTGGGGAGAACCCTGAGCATGTGAGCCTCATCCGTTCCCGCTCCATGGTTGTTAGGGTATGGAATACAAAGATTAAAAAACAGTTTTAAAATGTTCGTTTCTCTCCAGTCAGCACTGTCATTTACATAATCACTACTCAATATGTTTAGGTTTAATCCTAATTATGAGCAAACAAGCACTTATAATCTCAAAAAGCAACTTTAACATATTTATGCCTATTAGCTATTAAGGTCTGTTAAAGTCCATTTTCTTTCTTCCAAAAATCAATTAGCCAACAGACTATGAGTTTTATTAACAGCTACTCTTCCAGGCATTAGCATAGCAAGAGTACAACACTATAGAATGTTTGCTACTGGAGTAATGAACTATCAAAAAAAAAAAAAAAAAAAAAAAAAAAAAAGTTATTTTGTGGAAAAATGGTAAATAAATTCTGTATTAAAGCAGCAGGGGAAGGATTTAGAAGCTGTATGGCAGCTGTTTCAAATAGCAATCATTTGCAACTCTACTACAGATTTTTGGCTTTTGCTTGATAAAGTAACACAAATCTTTATGAACTCTATACTGTTGAATTTTGGATTATAGTATTACAGTTAGGGCTGTTTATTTCAGATACACAGAAGACAGTAAAGCTCATTTTCAAACAAAATTATCCAACTATCAGAAAGCTATGTAGAGATGAAAGAGTATTGGGAAGAAATTCACAGTATAAGCAAGTTACAGAAACACTGCCTTGTTTGTGTACAGTTTAGTACAGTGCATGTATACAGTGTGGTTTTTTGTATTTACAGATCATCATTAAGTGTTTTATGAGCACTCTGATGCTGTTAAAAAGCAGATTTTCTTTCTTGAAGAAAAGCAGACAGTCATTTTCCTTCTGCACCTGTTGCTTTGTTCATTTTTTAAATGGCATTGTGGTCTGTCGAGGGTACTGTATAACAGATACAAAGCAATAGTTTTCATTTATTTTGTTTACAGTGATGACGCAACTTACTGAAAAAGGGTTGACTCACTTTTTACATCAACTTGTCTTTAGCTCATCTTGTTCCTTTAGGTTATCCTAGTTATTCACCATTTGGAATTACATGCAAAAGTGAATCCCAAAATCATCTTACTTGCTGCCTTCTCTCATATTTGCCCAGCTTCCACCACAAAGCATGAGAGGACTTTCTTAACTGTTAAGGGACTGAAAGGACGTAGGCTTGCTTCTGGTTTTATTCAAATCCTTTGTTATCCTTAACCTGAATGGGAAGCATCAAATATTTTAAGCTTTTTGTTCATTTGCAAGAGTCTTGTGCACATACGACAGAATTACGAAATGGAGCCGGTCTAAAGCAGCAGATGTTGGGTTTCCATGTGTGAGCCATTTCTGAGGCCCGCTGCCACCAGGCCCGCAGGGCTGGGGCTGGGCCGCGCAGGCCTGCCTTAGGCGTGGGCTGCTGGGATCACAGTCTTACCTCAGGGACTTCCCACACCACACACACGACAAAGCCTTTCAAAGCCCCTACCCATCTCAAAACACGTCACTGAATGAAAAGCTGTCTTAGATCGTGTGGGGCTCTGCTGAAATTGTGTCTGAGCTCAGGTCTTTGAAAGCAGGTCATAAACGTTCAAACTGCCCGCACGCGTTTCATTCCTCCCTTGTAAATGAGGTACCTGACACCTGCTCTGCTAACCCACATGACTTCACATTTCTCCAGAGCAGTTTTTGGTTTTGAAACGCCCGGCGTTTTCCTCCTAAAGTCTTCCCTTAATACAGAAAATGGGTTTTTAATGTCCTTTGTGCCACAGTTTATCTGTTCTAAAGGTATAATATTTCAGACAATGCTGTGACTAACATTAATACTTAGGATAGTGTACCATGGATGGCTGTCAGACTAGTTTCAAGTGGCAGAAATACATGTTTGTGAAAATGGCAAGGTCTAACAAATATAAAGTATTTTTTGCCACCAGAATTCATAAATGATGTATATTTCTTTTGTCAGAAAGCTGTATTGTTTCCTCTTAAAGTTTTATAGCATCCAAACGATATCTTAAAACATAACTCAAGGTATAAATAATGGTTAAAGGAAAGTAGTAAGCATAGACAATCTGGTGACCTGAAGCTCATCAGGGATGATTACTGCCCGAATGCAATATTTTAAAATCCAAGAGTTCTTTAATTGTTACAGATTTGTCACACTTCCAACAGCATACATTTTTAATGCTACGTTGAAAATATGTTTATAAGCACTAAAAGTGTTTAGTGGTTATGTAGGAATCAGAAACATAATTGAAGTTTATGGGATAAATTAATTTGCATCAAAGTAACTACAGATTTCCATGGCGTTTGCTCCCCCCTCCACCCCAACAAAGCTATTCCTGTTTTGCGATAACATTCACGAATACAAAACCACACAAGTAGGAGAGAATAAAGGAAGGACCAGGATATCTCTAGCTGAGTTTGTACAGCCTCTACAGACGCACTTCACAGCCATACAGTGTTCTCTTTGGTGCCTACTTATGCTGAATTAATATTTCTCCACCGAGGACAAACACTTTGAAACAAAAAATGGATTAAATGTGTTGCTTAAGTTTCCAGAGAGATGTAACAGCTACATTAATAGTGACCATATTTAGGGAAAAACACCAAAAAAAAAAAAAAAAAAGTTATTCTTATTTGTTGCTCTTAAGGAAACTTGGAGTCAAGATCAAAGGGCACTTTGATTTGTTTGAAAGTTGTAAATGACCCATTTCCAGATTTTATAAAGTTAGTGTGCAATCTGTGAATACTTGTGCCATAATCGAGAAGGAAGGCTCTTCAGCTTCACATGTCAATGCTGTAAACATGTAAATCTGGAAAATATTTTCCAAGTAGACAGCCATGTGTAAAATTTACAGAACCTGTCATGAAAGAACTGCAGCTGCAGAAGTGCAAACTTCTCGCTACGTCTTGAAGAATCCAGATGGGGGGATGTGAGATTTTTTTCCCATCGTGGAAGATTCCAGCTGGACTGAGTTCGTGGTGCCATCAACTTCTAAAGCAACATTTCACCCAGTAATGAAACACTGATTATCCAATCACAAACAGCAGAACAGAGGAATCTCTTCAAAAATAAAACTTAAAAAATCTTAAGTTAATTACAGCAGTCTTTCAAACAGACTGTGGGCTAATTTATGACCATTTTGCAACATGTCCAGATGTCACTGTGCTGAGACCACCAAAGTTATGAGGGGAAAAAAAAAAAAAAAAAAAAAAAAAAGGAAAAGCATCTATTCAGAATTTAACAGCAGTATAGAGATGCTCTTGAAAAGCAAAGGTATGAATCTGAGTTTTGAAATATATATATTTATATTCTGCCTATATGTATCTATATCTACACACACACGTGTATGCATACACACACCTTAGACTCCTCCTGTGCAATCTCAGGCAGAATAAAGCTTTGACCACCATTTCTGCCAAGTCCCTTCATCATTGCAGAGAAATGGGAGAGTCATGTCCCTCCCTTCTAACCCTGCGTTCTTGGGTGTTTGACACTGTACCCCTATTGAACTGTACCCACCATGTTTGAAAAGACCAGTGCAGCAAATATTACTGCTGTAAGCCTGCCTACAGGGAGGATAATCCTGGAAAGGCCAAAGAGGAGCATTAAGTATATCCTACCCCCCACGCCCCCCTTTACCTCCATGCTATCTGGTCATCCGTTCTTTACCAGCTCACCCTTTTTGAAGATGCCAGGAAATATGGGGACTGATATACAGCAAAAATCTTTGCAAATGTTTTTAGTATCTTTATACAAAACTACCCACCACAGCTCAGTGCAGTAGGAATAGATTAGCTGAGAACCCTGTGATCATTTTTTAAAAGGGCCAAAAAAAACCTCAGTTCCCAATTGAGGTAAACCATCCCATTCACACTGCCATTTTACACGTGTGAATATAGGTGAAAAAACACTGAGCAGGCTCAAATCAAAATGGCTATTAAATCACGGACCTAAAAAGATACAATTCTCAAATCTAAATCCATGGACCTCCCTGTACTGATTCACAAAGGCTTTTGGTTCAAAGTTCACTCCCTGACACTGAAGCCACTTCTGGGAGATCATCTGTGCCAACCAGAATTATGCAGGATTTGCTTCCCATTTACAGTTATATTAAAAACCTCTTAGGATATATTTAAAAATGACACATATAAACTAACAGATGGCTCAGAAACCAATGACAATTTGATGAATATAGGAATCAGTGCAACTATTTCTAACACCACTAATATGTATTATTTGTGATATGTAATACTCTGGTATAATATACACTACTTCAAAATGAAATCTGAACTTAAATGCCAATATCCTCTCCTTCTGGCTTCTCACTTTATGACACTAACATAGGATCTCATTCACCAAGCCAATTGAAATTTTAATAAAAGAAAGCTGGAGTTTCTAATAAACTCCCGCAGCGAGCGGATAATACTAAACATCTTTAGCAGCATGGTGTTTTTTATTATTATTTTAGTTGTATATTAATATGCTAGTATTTGTAAACTCTCTTGTGTCACCAGATTTATTTCAAAAGGCTTCTCTGTATTCTTCTTTTGTGAAAAGTTTATGTGACAATGAAATAATAATTTCAGTGGGTCTTTGCTATATAGCTGTCTAAACCAAGAGAAGACGACATATCTAACCTTAAATAAGAAAGTATTGATATTATTTATTTGCCATTTGGGAGGACAGTGTATTGAATTTTCTTGTTGAGGGTAAAATTATAACAGCAAGACTGGCAGCATTCACCGGTGAAGATTTATTACAGAGCATGCCACAGAGAAATGCACGTGCTTCTCCCTCCCTCAGTCCTGCACGCAGGGCCAGGGGAAATGTGCACAGAGCGCACTGCCCAGACACCAGTCACCCCCAACCGCTGCTCCCAGCCAGCAGTGCACTGCATAGCTGCGGCTACAGAGACTGCACTAAATACTTTCCAGGACTCATCTGCATTACTCACACTCCCACCAACAGCTGTCCACCCACTGGAAGGCATCAGAGCTGAGACCCAGGCCTTTGCTTTCCACCCTGAGAGCAAAGAGCTTTTTCCCCATGGGAGCCTTCCTGCTACTGCTCTGCTCAATCTCCTCTTTTCCTCTAGGCTTGTATCATTTTAACACCGCCGGCCTTAGCGGTTGCAAGAGACCCAATAAAGCCTTTGAAATCAATCCCAAAATGGCCCTTTGTCTTCAGCAGACTTCAGGGTAAGACATCTAGGAATCGAGTTCTCCTCTTCTGAGCACAAAAATCTGTCTACAGTGTTTAATTCAGGCAGGTTACACCCTGTATTTGTATGGCAAATCAATTAGCAGCATGTTTAACAACATACATATAAAACCTTGTGCTAATTTTCATAGATATTAAATTTAGCTTTCAGTTGCTGAAAACACACATACGCAACTTTTTTTATCTCATTTCATGATAATAACTGTGATTGTCAATGACAAAAAATTACTTCTTTGATTCCTAAGCTGCCTGTACACTACCATTAATTCATTATCTCTTTCATCTTATTAGTTCTGTGCTCAAACTATACACTGTGCAAACATTAATTTGAACAGTCATCTGCCCTTAAAATGCCAGAGTTTGTATCAGGTTTTGGCAACTTTTAAAAAAAAAAAAAAAACTGCATTCATTGGCTTGCAAATGAAATGTATTCACAGAAAAAAAATTCCTCCCATAAGCAGAAGCAGCTCATCATTAACATTCAAGGAATGTGAACACAGGCTTCATAGAAAACCATTAAAATATAAGGCAGCTTTCAGCCTATTTTAAGAATTTCAGAGAAATTTTGCATTTTCTTTCCCATGATGCCATGGTGATGTCAGGCTGCATTTCAAATAAAATGACAATGAAATCATTTCAATTCCATGCAATGTGCAAAAAAAAGTCAATTTTTCTCTTGGCAAACTGAAGTCTAAAGTAATTAAGCACTGCTGTGTGGGTGGCAGCTTCCTCCTCTGAAGTCAGCCTGAGATAATTACCATATTAAAGTCAAAACATCATGTGCTGCGCTGATAGATAGATGGATGGAGAGATTGGGCATCTATTAAATGATCCATTTTGTTATGCTCCCTGGGAAATGTGCCATTGATGCCAATTAAAAATATATATTCCAAGTGAGTATTTCTAAGTGACAAAACTTCTATTCAGTAAATTGAATTTATTATTTACTGATCATGAAGTACTTAAAGACATAAAAATCCAGATAGATAAGAACCTAGGAAGAGAATTATATACCTTACTAAGTTTACAAACCCCTCATTACCCAATTGCCACATTCACATCATGTGCTCTACAACACAGTTTTTAGCTGAGTTACCAGGCTATTTCCTTCCGTCGTGAAATCCTTACCTAAGAGAGAAGTACAATACAGAAGATAAAACAAACTTTTTCTAAAACTTCCACATTCACAAATGTTCTACTAAAAAAAAAAAAAAAAAAAAAGATTTTTTCAATATTAATAGTAAAATATCCCTCAGTACATATTTATAATTAAACGTCCTTAAGTCTACTTTTTTTGCATCAGAAAACTAAATGGACCAAAACTAAGGCAAAACAGTGATGATTAATTGGTGCTGTTTGCTGAGGTGTATCGCAGCAAGACAGTGTGACGTTAAAACTTCCATATGTAACCAGTATTAACGTGTATTACCAACACTGTCTTTGCAGCAAAGAACAGGCAGTCCAACAGTAAAATGCTTCCATCATTAGGATTTGAAGAAAATGCTTCCACTAAAACTTAAATGGAGCACTAATTTTTATGCGTCTGATTTGGATTTCATTTGCAATGATTTCAGAGCACGGCCACTTGCATTAATCCTGATTTAGTCTAGTATGGGATCACATTTAAGTTGCACTTCAACAACAAAGGGATAAAGGCAATTTTTTTCTATCAGAAGCATTACAAAAAGAGCAGAGTCTCCATTCTATCCACTCTGCAGGTTATGTTTGATCTCATTTAAATGCTTTGAATGAGATTTACTCTTCACTGTTTCTATGAAAAAGGTCACAGAACTAAAACTATGTCTCTTTAAGGATAGGAACGTCTGAGGCTCAGGAGAAGGGCTTTTTCATATTGATCAAACATAAATTAATAGAATGTCATATGAAAATACACATGCGCTGATATTAAAATGTTAATGAGTTTTCTCAGCAAGAAATCTAAACAATCAATATTTTATGCTTAATATTAGATTCAGCTCTTGCTATGAAGCACCTTGCTCAAGGTACTCAGATTCCAGTGAGGCCAGCATTGAGTAAGCCCAGTACTTATGTTACTATCTACAGAAAACTCTGACAGACAGTCTTAAGACCTTTCTGTTTAACAGATTTAAGGTAAAATCCTAGGCTGAGTGAAGCTTTAAAATTATCCCAAGGAAAGTTTAAGAATCTGTAAGGGCTCAGTCTCACAGCAACTGCAATCCAAATACATGGTTTGTAGCAGCAGAACTTTGTATTATATTTTCAACATACAATTTTCAATACTAGTATGATTCACTTTTTAATGTATAGAAAAGGATAAAAACTCAGTATACTATCATGCTTGTACCTTTGATAACTCCCATAAGCAATTTAGGACAATGATACAAAGCTTTTAAAATGAAAAAAAACACACAACTACATGTTAAAAAAAAACGGGGGGGGGGGGGGGAGACTGTCCTTTGAAAGAGTTTAAGTGGGAAAAGGCACTGCAAACAGAATGAGGTGGAATCTACTTGCTATCCCCTAATTCCAGGTCAATAGACTTCTTGCAGATTTACTTTAGTGTAATGAAAACAAATCTAACAAATTCCAATAACACATTAATTCAAATCCTTCCAAAATTAATGTTTAATACTAGTGCTACTCTGTAAAAGATTTATAAATTAATAAATTGAAAAATTAATGATGAGCTGGCTTTAAAAATTTGTACCTAAACATAACTTATGTATAGTTTCTTTTAAATGTCTCCAAGTTCTGAACTTTTTTCCAGGTTCATTTTTAACTTTTAAGCATTATTTTTCAAGTTTTCCTTCATAAATGAGAAGTTTTCTTTGAACTTAATGCAATTTTAATTTTTCTAATAATACTATGAGCTCAAGAGGTGAGTTTTTAGAAAACAAAAAGATAGAATGAGGCAAGCAATCAGGCAGTGGAAGTGCATTTTCTGTTGAAAAATCAGCCTTTAATTAAAAAGGTGATCACTGCCGATAACTTCCACACACTTATTTTTCCCCAGTCATCTTTGACAGCCAATTTGCTTTTTGATTCTCCAGGGCTGCCACTCAGCTGCTGTCTGAGAAAACAGAGAATGTTTAAATCCTTTACAAGTTGTATGTTTTCTTCTTATTTAAGTCATATTTTTTGATGGTGGTTTATGACACTTTCTCTCCTAGTTTTGTAAGTAAATTTAGAGAATATCTAAAGGTACACATGCAAATAATCTTTGGTGATCAAAATCTTGAATTTGTGCAAAAAATGCAAGTTTAATTAACCTCCATTCCTCTCACCTGCCCATCAGATTTTATCCGCAGTCACAATACTCAATTTTAAAAATCGGGAAACAGTTCTCAAATAAACCCTAAGAATATTGTTTTTCCCATCAAATGTAATACAGAGCACTTGATCATAAATTTTAAGAAGTCAACATAAAATTCTATTTTGGCACAACTCTTCAATCCAACATGAAGTCATGTTCCAGTGGAAACAAAACCAGTTACAAACCTGTAGGTAACTTTCTAATTCCTAAAAATCGTACTGCATCCATTTGTGTCATTGCAGCTGCATTACTTACGAACCCCTCATGTCGACAGATTTTATAATTCAACACAGGCAGACAATGAACATGCCAGTGGCCAGTCTGCTAGCAGAATTTTTGGAAGGATTTGGAAAATTAAAGTTCAAAGTTCCTACATTCCTCTCACCAGAACTGATTCCAACAAAATATTTTTTTTATTTGTGCCAACACCAGGCACGCCGTTACTTTTCCTTTTGCTTGTATTAGACCAACATGCCCAGACTCAGACTTCTACTCTTCTTCCCTGTATATACAACAGGCTCGACTTCAAAACTATGGAAAAAAGTCCTGTAGCACACTACTCTATCTCAAGAAAGTTTGAATAAGGACTTCACATGCCCACTACAGGTCTTTCAACCGACAACAAAGAAACAGAGGCTACCATAATGGCTAAGATGGCATGAGAGCTGGCTGTGATGCACTAAGTGTGCAGTGTCTCCAGCGCAGGAAAGGGCTCAGTCAGCTGTGTGAGGCTTCCCACTGCAGCCTGCGGTGATGTGATTTTCTGGAGGTGGAAAACTAGAGAGGTCTAAATTGGAGAACTGCTCTCCTGAGAAGGTCCTCTTTCTTTCTCTTTATTAAAGACAGCTATTCTTCAGTTGCTTGATGGGCTATATTCATATAAGTTTTTATTACAGATGCAATATATATTCATTGTAAATTGTCATAATAACTAATCTGGGGAGATTTTCAGTGTCTGCAAAACCTTTGTGTTCCTACAACATTTTGCCAGTGATTTTTTTTTCTTAATGCAGAAATATTTTTAATTTACAGAGGAGATACCAAGGCCCAAAGATATAGGATAGTTTGTCAGCTGTTGCAAAAGAAAAGACAGTACAGGAATTAGGCAGACGATGGAGCTGTCCTAAATACCAACCTCCACAACCTTCTAACCTTAGGCTGTGGTTCCTTCCCTCATTTATCCACCTTAAGCCCCTCAACAGTCACATCAGTGAGGCAGACATCACAGAGGAGCATGAAGAGATCCAAGGATCTCTTTTTTTGCCAGCGTGTTGCAGAGTGGGTAAGCATGTGACTTCCTCAGCTGCCAAAGGCACAATTCCATTTTACATGTTTTATTCTATCTTAGGAAGTCCAGCACTGTTCTATAGACAATGACTTCATAAAGCTGAGCATTCTGTAAAAAAAAAAACAAAAAAAAAAAAAAAAAAACAGGGATTTAAATTGTGGAAGTGAAAATTCAGGACAAGTATCAGCTTATAGGTGCCCCTACCACATCCTATCAACTATTTCAGTGTTGAACAACAGATCTGAAAAATGAGGCAACAGCTTTTGCCCTTCTGGGCTGAAGAGTGAAGGAATTCTCCTGCAAACAGAAGCAAGAAAGAAAAAGCAGCAACCCACACAGCAAGAAAAATTGAGACCTTTAGAAAAATGTACTCGTACAATAATCAATACTGGATGTTAGTTGTACTGTTTATAATAGCAACACTACAGGTGCTCATGAGAGTGTTGCTTTGTTATGTTACTTGCAATTATGTTTCGCTGTAACCCATAAATCTGTCAAAATGAAGAAAGCAATTAGGAATTTCTGCATGAACAGACAAGGTTTCTCCTTCCCACACAAATGGTGCAAGTAAACACCTTAACCAGTGTGCCTTGTGGGGATTAGGAACAGAAACCTCCTCCTGCCTAGTGCTGCCAAGTTTTGTGCTGCTCCATGTGTAACGCTTTTATGCCAATTATCAAATGAACTGGTTTGCAGTTACAAATAATCTGCATATTAACTAGGAACTTCAGTTTACAGACTAAGTAAAATGAAATGTGCGAAAAACAGAAGGAACTAGCACGTGCATATTACAGAAAGTCTAAGGATACGAGATAGCTGGGAAGAAAATGCCTTGGGGAGAAGTCAAGGTACACCCAAAGGTCTCTTGCAGTCACTGTTCCTTTCTTGAAGAAAATATTTTGGTGTAGTTGCTCCTCCTCCACTTTCAGGATGAGGAAGAGCAGAGAGGGGAGGCCAGATGCTTTTGAGCACATCAGCCGCCAGTGAGCTCCTGATGGCAAGCTGCGGCGATGGCAAAATGGCCAGCACGTGGTTTCTCTGCCATGTAGACAAAACACAATTTTTTGGCAGTCCACTTGCATGAAACAGAAAAGTGATAATTCTGCTATTTATAAAAAATACATATGAAAGTGTGTGCAAATTCTTAAAACTTGGGAGCTGGGAAGGGTGGAGGGAAGTATTCTTCAAAGCAGTAAGAGGCCAGGTACGGAGGAATAAATGGCAAAATGCTGTGCTGCATCTCTTCTGCAGGTATTTTTTCAAGTTGCAGTTACCAATACAAAACCAGGTAGAATGGATAGTTTCATGCAGCTTTGGAAAGCTCCAAATTACTTCAGACGGTCTATTTTTCTGTTTAAAAATGTTTCAATGGTTAAAAAGAACTGGACTTTGTACATTATTTATTACAATTAGCAGTGTTCAAAATTCTCAATTAATAAAGCATTCTTCTCTGATGACTATAATTTAGTTTTTCCCTTGTCATATATAGGGTAAGCGCTTGGAAATATTTAGAAGCACTCTATCTCTTATATAGCACACGACACAATGTTTGTATTCTTGAAGACAGAGTGACATCTAAAGGGATTTTGAAATACTCAAATCTTGCACACTGAATCCAAACTGACAAAGTCAAGGGCATGTCATATTTTTGAAAACTGATGAGTTTTCAGGTTTGCTGTGGTTGATTGTCCCAAGCAACCATGAAAAGAGGATCAAATTCCAATTTTAATGACATGCCTCAGGGTGCCCTGAGGACAACTGCCATTTTTATCTTAGATTCTGCAGGTCCTCAGCGAACAAAAGGGGGAAATCAGCTTTGAATGGATTCCTTGCACTGTTGTCAAAAGTAATCCAACTGCTCTAAATATCTATATCCTAAAATATTTTCTTACAGCAGTTTTTATTAACCTGAAGCATTAACAGAGCAGAATATTTAAATGGTGTTTTTAGCTACCAATTCTCCAAGCAGATCTTATGTTCTCTAACCAGAAGGTATTATGACTGGGTTCTTTCATAACTGGAGTCTCTCTCTTTCCTATACACGCACACATACAAACAACTAAAAAACAAAATACGGTATCTAACGGCTAGATTTGGGATCGAGGGTGGTATCTGCATGCATGCAAATATTTTTACCATATGTTAGAAATGTTTTTTAGATTATACAGTTCCAGATATACTCTTGAATATAAAAGTCAGTTTAGGAAAAAAAAAAAATCAAGTTTATAATATCAAAGACAACGGTACAGCAGAAAAAGTAGCATGTGTTTTGTGAACAGCATGCATGTGGTAATGATGAGCTAGTTACCTTTACAATGGACCTTTATTTCATTCTACTGTTAAGTATCTTCCTGAATTCACTGACAGGGAAAAAAAATCCTAGATTGAAAACATATTTTCCCTCTTGGGCTGAAATCATAGTAAACTCTAGTGAATTTGCTTCTAGGGACTAGTGGGGGGAGGCAATATCTTTAACCGTCGATTCCTTAGAAGTAGAATGTCTTCTGATGCAGTTTTATTTATTTATGAAAAAAAAATCATGAACAGTTGTCAGGACGCGATATCTCATTTACAGTCACAATGCCCCAATGAACTACTTAAATGTGGCTCAGCAGCAAAGTGCTGGCAAGCAGAGTTAACTCTTTCTGGCTGAAGAGACAATGCATTCAGTGCTGAAGGCATTAGAGGAAAGAAAACCGGACGTTTCACAGCAAGATTATATTCATAGCAAACCTGCGGTAAGGTGGAAAAGGGTTCTGAAAAGCTGCTCAAAATAATATTTACAGCCTGTTGTAGTAAAATGGTGGTTTTGTCTCTGAAGATAGCATTTACCCATGCAACTGATTTTCTGTTTGTTGTTTTTTTGTGGTTGTTGCTTTTAAAAAAGAGCATCAGCCCTACTGAAATTTACTAAAACAACAATATTTTGTTTTCAAGTCAGCAGAGGTAGCAGCACAGCTAATGTAAAACAAAAAGTGGGACCTGAGGCACTCAGACAATAAATAGTGACAGAACCTTTCAGCGAGTCTTAATCAAGGAGATTAAAGCAACATGTAACTGTAGATGCACGTTAATAAAACAAGTGGTGAAAAATAATAAAGGGAACATAAAGAATGATACCTATCTCTATGCCTCAATTAGTCTTTGTGAACACTACCTTTTTTTTCTTCCCCCACCACTTTCAAATATATTGTAACTGTCTAAATTGTTTGATGATTTTAAGAAGAGTTCACATAAAGAGGAACAATTGAATCCTTATTTAAAATATTATTATTTAATCCAGCACATTTTTGGTAGGCTATTTGAAATAGCCTGTGATTAGTGCTCTTTCTGGGCTCTGTTCAGATCCTGATCAAATTCCCAGGGCGATCTGTGTTCTCACACATCTGCTTCGATTCTGATAAGGATTCCCATACAGACAGATATGGCTGTAAAGTCTTGAAGAAAGGAAGGAATTAGAATAGTCTTTATTAGACCGCGGATGAGTGTCTATGGCTGCAAAGAAATTCATTTGCACTATATCTACAATGCAGTTTGAACTTTTCCTTTGTTTGGCAAAGCACATCAAGTCTGATTTAACAATTCTCTTTGTGGCTTTGCTTTTCTCTCTACAGCTTCATATATTTACAAAAGGATAGATGCATGAAGACTTCTGATACAGTATCAAAAAAAAATAGCAATTACTATACATCTTTGTATATGATTGTGAGTCATCATCTTGTGAAGAAAACAGTGTTAATAAAAGGTATGAGTTACAAAAATCTCTACATATCAAAGTCATGACAATGTCAGCTGCTAGCATTTTATAAGCAAGGGTCATTTACCTCACTAAGGTAAAGACACAAAACTTATTTTGCATTAAGGAAGCAAGCATTTAGCTCTTCAACAAACAGTGCAAAAGTAAAGGCTGGTATCCGGAAAGCTGAGTGAGGTTCTTACTTAAAGTCGTAACTACGACAAAATTTATATACTGTCAGCGCCTGTGTTCGTATGGAAGCACACCCAGTTACTAACAGCCATAAGCAGAACAAGAGTTACAGGTTGGACGGCAGCGACCTGGAGCTGTGACAGAGAACAGGGCCCCACCGAGGGAGGCCCTCTACGGAGAACTGTCGGGGGGCAGTCGCTGCTTCCAGCACCTCCACACCCCGTGAGCAGAGCATGGGGATTTGCTCAGAGTTGGTGAGGGGGAGCCAAGGTCCTGCCCTCTGGACCAAGCCCAGCCCAGCAGGACACGCAGCCTCTCCTCGAGTCCACAGAAGATAACACGGGGCGTCTCTGATAGAGGGAAAGAAAAAGTAGCCCCACAGGCACTGCACAGTACAAACCTATACAGATTGAGAATACTTTTCCAAACCCAAAACTTAAATTTGGCATATTTATTTTATATCTATACTGGGTTTCTTTCTTTTGTTGTTGCTACAGAGTAGACCAGTTGGGGTTCTCAGCTGGATTATTAAGAGGATGTATGCAGAAAAAAAAGCCTAGTATTAATGCACTGAAATGACCAAATTTTGAAATATAAAAAGTAATCCACAGAAAATTTAAAACATATCTTAAAAAGAGGTGGGGTTTGTTCATTCAAGGGAATGTAAATATGTATCTCAATACTTTCTGAAAGGGTGAAGATGCTGAGAAAATAATATATTTGGTTCACAGTAGAATGAGTCACAGATTCAAAATCTTGAATATTCAGCTCTTTGCTACAGTTTGTGCACGTATCAGTTTCAGCAAAAGAAAAGGAGCAATTTCAAATAACAAGAAGATGGATCAGGCAACAAAGGAACACAGAAAATGAGACAATAGCAAAAAATTAATTAGGTAAATATATCTGACTGCATCCCTTGTGTGCATAGAAGCAGAAAGAGACAAACTTCATTAGTTCACAAATGTCCAGTTGTCTCCTCTGAGCAGTTATCGTACTGGCACAATAAACCCACCCCCCATTTTTGTGTATAAATATTCAATTTACAAATCACCTAGAGCCGGGAGGAGCTTTTCAGCTTCTCTCAACTATGTATCCCGGAGTTACAATGTGCAGACATAATGGGCAGCAAGGCCTGGCATGAAAAACCAACGCACTTCAGAAAGATTTGAAGAAATGAACTAGCAACATAAACTCCAAACAGAAAACCCTATTTCAGTCCTGAGCAAAAATTTATCCCCGTCTGAGATTTACTAAAAAATTGTGGCTGAAAATCTGGGAAGAGCTCTAGATACCAACAGCCTTCTTTCATCCAGTAGCCAATGCCTACGGCACTCATCCAGCAGAGGAAACACCAATTTCAGCTCTCTCCTGTGGACACGAGAACAGGAGTCCATACAGAACATATTCCAAGTAAAGTATGCAATAGGATATCCCAGGCAAATATGCACACAGCTTCACTCTTTTTATTGACGTGCTTAAATGATTTGTACAGAGAATAACAATCAGCAGAGAAGGAACACCCTGAACCACCCAGCTGGAGAAGCACTTTCCTCCTTCTTCATTGTCTTGGTGCACAACCAAATAAAACAGATCTGTCAGGAGGGACTATGAGAAACCCCTAACAGAATATCATATCACATTGGTAAATAAAGGTCACCTTGAAAAGTCTCTGAACCAGAGACTTCCCAGTTAGACAAAGAAGAATGTCTCTGAAACATGTAAAACAATGCAGTTTCCCCCAACTTCTGCACGGAGCTCAGTTCAGTTAATATACACGTCCCACATGAAACACAAACACCAATGAAAATTAAAAGCAAGCTACAGCCCTCCAGGGAAGCTCCAACAATCTTCATTTAAAATTAATGGGCTCACTGGATACATTAGAAAATTCATAATTTGCCAATGTTTCTTTCTTGGAATTATCTTGAATCTGAAGTACAACACAGATGCATCTGACTTCTCAATTAAATACAAGTAGTCATTAAGACATGACCGGTAATTTCTGTGCGACATTTTTTCCAGTACTTCATGCTGTAGACTCAGTAACTTTGGTGTTTACAGATTAAGAGGAAAGCTAACCAAAACAAGGTATTCAAAAAATCGTAGTCCCACAGCTTGTTTTAAGTTATGTATCTCAATTCACATGCTCACTATTTGAAAACTGAGATCTCAAAACATTAAAAACATTATTCTGACATTTTATACCCATCCAAGAAAATTACATGAACACATATGTAGGAACACATCACTATAGGAAATATTCCGGAAAGGACCTCCCAGATTCTTCAGTGATGGTTATACCACCATATGGTTTATACCACCATATGGTTATATGCATACACCAATGATGGTATATAACGTTTAGAAACCTTTTCGTTTCCAATTTAATTGCAGGCTATTCATATCTATTTGTTGGTATTCTAATATCATCTTTCAAATTCCATAACTTTTTCCTTTTGTGGTGTTTGTGGTACAATAGGCTCTCTGCTGCCCTAAGCACTCCAGAAGGTTTTTCTCACCCATCCTTGCCTGAATTTATGATTCTTGAACAGGGGTGATCAAAAATGTACAGTGGTTTTAACACTTCCCTGCCTTTACTGGAAACATAATGCCTGATGAATACCATGGCCACATTTACTGTGCTCAATATTGTTATGTCATAGTCATCCCTGCACTCTATTCACAAGTTTTTTCTTTTCTTTTATCTTCTATTATGAAACCCATCAATATTAAAGTAAACAATCCAATTTCAACTGCAAAGCATTTCATATCTGAATGCCAAACTCTAGGCCAGGACTTCCTTTAGGCCATGTAAGGAAACCCAGGAGTGGAAGGGGTAAAATCAGGGACAAAATGAAGTTGGCTTTCAACTGGGGATAAATAAATAAATAAATTAAAGGCAAGGGGATGACACATTGTATAATAAACTTTGGTAATACCTTAAAGAGGTCAGTTAAGACATCGTTTTGAATATCTGAAGCTTTCCAAGGCACAGGCTCCACTATATATAGCACAGTGCTGGACTAGCTGGGTTGCTTTGTGAATGCTTTGCTTTCATAGACCAACTCAGATCTTTAGAATCACAGTATCCTTTAGCCCGAATTCCTCATATTAACTTCCTGGTAGTAACTAGAGCCTTTCTATGTTTTTATATAAAGGTTATTTCTGTTCATCGCCCACATCTACTTGCATGCACTATAACACTTCTTTGTCCCTTCTGGATAAAAAAAAAAAAAAAAAAAAAAAAAAAGATATATCAATAGGAGAACTCCAAAGCTCCCCCCTCCCCCCCCCACCACCACCACCATCCAATCTCTTTCACAGTACTAAGAATTGAGAAAATCGCTTTATGTAAAAAGTCTGGAGTATTCAGTCTTGTAGAGAAAAGCAGAACATAGATAAAAGTTCATCTGACATAAAAAAGGAGGATGGTCAAGACAAAGTGTGCTTTGTGAACAGAAAGCCTCAGTGGCCTTCTGAATGGAGAATGGTCCTTCCCTAGGTTAGGAGGCATCTTTTTTCACTGTGGGTGATCCACGATTAATCTCAGGCAAAAGAAGTAATGATTACAAATTACAGACCAATTTCTATCTTGCCTGCTGTGACAAAGATTACTGAAAAATTGGTTCACTCACCAATGATGAGCTCTCCAACATGGAACACACTGAAATTGTACAGAACTATCATCCAGATTTTTGGCCCCTGATGGAATCCAAATGGCCCTGGAAACACAACCAGAAGTTTCTTCTGCACACAGGTCAACAGTAGAATTTCTGGGCCCACGGTCATGAATTCATGAGCCTTGGGGAAATGTGTTTTTATTTTTACTTTTTTCCTAAATCTGTGCCAATACATTGTAGCTATGAGATTGACTAGTGTATCAAATCGGGGGGCTAGCCCTCTATGGGCGGTTGCATTCACTCTTTCACTATGTTCAGATGGGTCTGGGGAAAACAAAACAAAGAACATTTCATTTCATATTTAAATTCTATTAGGTATATAGTTTGTAACATTTAGGCATACTCTTAAAACCCCAAAGGAGAAACATCTTCATTTCTGCAAGGTATTTCACTGCATCAGAAAAGAGGAATTATATTTCTATAACCATGTAGAGGAAAGGTACTGAATGGTGGTGGTGATGCTTCTTTGGGACATATTACAATTTTAACGTGAACAACACAGAAAACTTGCCTACTTGGAACAAGTCTTACTAGGCTGAAAATAAGGTGCTGAGTCTCCCTGTGCTCAGAGCTGTAGTTATTCTAATTCATTTATAAATTTTTATACTTGAATGCTCTAAATCTGTTTTACAACCTCGGAAAATGCAGAAGAGCAATATTCTTTCAGAGTGGTATTTACTCAGTACAGCACAGGAAACATACACTCCACGTTTGCTCTTTTCCAGCCCAAGAGCTTTCTGGGCCAGGAAAAACAAGAGCAAGATTCTGCCACAGATACAAGTATGAGGGCATCCCAGGTTAGCTGGAGAGGAGGAATGGCTGATTCTACAAACTAGAATGATGACTGTAAATAGACACTGGTAACTGCAGCAACAGCTCACTTTGGAAACGAGACAAATGGTAAAAAAGTAGATCATGACACAAATACCCAAGTAGGTGGGTCACTGTATACTGAAATGGTGAGCTAGGTTTGGGTTGGGAGGGCAGAGGTCTGAGGGCTAATGGATCTTTGTCACAAAGCATCTTCCAACTGAGCATATTAACACATGCTTAAAAGGACAAGATAAAGCATTATTCTCTCCAGTTTATGGATAAGGAAATTGAAGATCGGAAAGGCAGATTACTCAGTGTCACACAATGAGATGTGAAGAAGAGTGGAAACAGACCCCAGGTCTCTTGATCTCAAAATCTCTCCATACCATTTAATAAACTTGCCTCCCAGATGCAGAGAGATATTATAGTGCCTCAGGGCAAATCCAGATTTTCATAACTAAGCAGAATGTGAATTAAAATGGATAAGGAATTTCATCCTAAGTAAAAGTCTTGCTTAAGATATAAAAATGCAAAAGTGTGCTTTAAAATGTCAAACAGAAAAGATACTGTCTCTGGAAAGAGACTTGTGTTCAACAAAGCAGGGGAAGAGTCTTACTCCCTGCCTCATCCTCTACAAACTCACAGAACAAATATTCAAAATTTCCCCAGATCAGCTACTAAGTAGGGTGCTTGCAGTTTTATACACCTTACGGTATGCAGGACGGGGAGGTTGAGCATGAGGAACAAACAAGCCAATAAATAAAAGGGCACTTTCAACTTTTATGCAACTACAAAGATCATAGAATCATTACAGAATTATTCAGGTTGGAAAAGACCTCTAAGATCATCCAGCCCAACCTAGTACTGACAAGTCCACCACTAAACCATGCTTTAAAGTTCTACACCTACACGTTTCTTGAAGACCTCCAGGGATGGTGACTCAACGACTTCCCCAAGCAGCCTATTCCAATACCTCACAAACTTTTCAGTAAAGAAATTTCTCCTAATATCCAGCCTAAACTTGCCCTGGCACAACTTCAGGCCATTTCCCCTCATTGCTTGGTGCTTGGGAGAAGAGCCTGCTCCCCACCTCACTACAACATCCTTTGAGGTCATAGTGAAGTACAATAAGATCTCCCTTGAGCCTTCTTTTCTCCAAGCTAATCAACCCCAGATCCCTCAGCCGCTCCTCGTAAGATTTGTTCTCTAGATCTTCGAGAACAGCACAACCCACTGGGTAGGTGTGTCCCACCCTGGGAATGAGCTCCAGCTCCAAGCAACTCCAGGCTGCCTTAAAGAACCTCAGGGACCACAGGAACCTCAAGGAGCCTCAGTGCAGCCCTGTGCTGGAACTACTTATTTTAACCAAAATACTCTTTGCTGCTGCTTTCACTGCAGCTGAGGAAAAAGTTGTAGGACAACAATTTCCAATTCATGTGTCAGGGGTAACCAAATACTCACAAAAGCCTTAGCACAGGTTATGGTCATGAGAAATTAAGGTAGCAGGCAGCACAAGGGAACACAAGGCAAAGCAAGAGGCTGTCCCCAGCACAGTGCTTCTTCAATACTCTCACCACTGGACCTGCAAGGATCAGAAAAATGCTGCTCTAATTTAATTTATCCCATGTAAGACTTAAAGAAAATGGGGATATGGCTTTATTGAATTTCCAAACCGCTCTCACTGTACAAGGAGATTGGACGGCCTGGCGGTTTGTGCCCAGCCGGCACGTTGTGTTTATGTGAGCTTATACCTTTTTAATGCGGCACCGTTACACTTAGAGTAGTTTGCAGCTTCCCTAGAAAACCATTGTAAATGGGACCTGTGCCCAATTGTTTTTATCCCAGTTAAGTAAATAAATGAAATATGCTAATTAGCACCCTATTAGCTCACAGCAGGGAGTAATCCAGGGCACTTTGATTGGAAATTATTCTGTCATCCAGGAAGCTGCTCTGTAACAGAATGTAAACTGGACCAATTTTCTCGTTACCAACAGTGGATGTCATCCAAACACCGGAGATGCCACTGAGCATGATGTATAGGACACAGAGATGTTTCACTGAGACCTCCTTTCAGTCTCCCATGAGTCTGGCCTAGAGATTTGCTGGCAAATCCCAAGACTAGGAACACTGTCTGCATTTAGACTTGGGGGTCATTTTATCAAAATCTCTTTCAAACACATCATTTACTTTCCCCCCTACAAATAGCATTTCAAATATTGCTCCAGAATACATTCTGAACTTATCACAAACACATATTAATGTTACTATTTTTTTTTTAATGCCAGAAATATTGAGGCTGGGACACACCAACATACTACAGTTACACCTTGACAGAACAAGAAAATGTGGAATAAAATAGCTCTAAATTCACAATCTCAGTGTTCTAAAACCATAAACAATTACAATTTTATTTGTATAAATATATAATTTAAATATACATTTATATATACATTTATTTTATATATGTCTCTGCTAACAGAGCAGAATTGCAGAACTGCCAGACTAGTTAGTGCATAGCTGTACAGTCAACCTGGCAACAAGACGATGCTGGAAGTAATACAGGCACTGAGAGAAAAAGCTTAATAAAAATGCAGCATGTTTGCCAATCTGGTCTTTCAGAAACACCCATTTTCAGAGAGCTTTGGGGAATTAGACACTATGACACATCTGTCAGATTGCCACTGAGCATGTCAAAATCTCCATCATGGTTTGAGTTATGCAATGAAGCTTAGTTATGTTATAGAGATGCTAGTAGCACACTTTCTTTCGTTATCAAATTTATATGAAAAGTTACAGGGATTACCTGTGGATTTACTGACTGCCGTTTAAACCAGAGAAGGGCCTCAATTTTTAATCTGCTGAATAGAGAGGCAGTTTGGAGTGAGTTCTCTATAAAACTTCTAGGTCTTCCTCCTAAAAAGGCCCACATTGAAGCATAACTATACTATAGATATTGCATAATTTAAGGAGCAAAAAATACAAAATACAAATAATTTATTAAACTAAAAATGTATTTCTTGATGACATGAAAATTTGCCCGTATTTAAAGGAGCAGAATCTTTCAACTTACATAACTTTTTGTTGTTTGTTTTGTATGAAATTACGGTCTTAATTCATTAATAAAATTTTGCTGTTCATGTTCACTATAGATTCTGCCACAGTTACTTAAACCTGATACCCATTTACTCAGTAATTGCAGTACTTACATATGTGAATGCTAGCCAGAGAAACCAGTATTTTGAATTTCAAAGGTTCAATTTTTAAGCTGGGAAATTCAAATTAAGAAAAGGAACAGAACAAGAACTTGAGTAGCACACCACAGTCCTTTACTGCTACAAGTCTATGTTTTACTCTTTCAAAACAGATTTTTTTTTAATGGAAAGGAATAAAAGATCAAGCCACTATCAAGTGGCTAATGTGCTATGGGTCTGCTGCCTCCAGCTTAGCGATGCCAATTAGGTCACCTGAGGATCTGGCCTTGCTCGTGCTCTCAGGAAGGATGGGTTTATTCTGTATGCCTGCAATCCCTGACACAACACAACTGTGATTCTCTGGGATCCTTTCCCTTAATAAGGAAGAATATTTTTATTTTTTTTTGTATCCAGGACTGCTCAGAAACATGCCCAATGGGTTTGTTCATGATGGATTATTTTATTTTTACTTTTTCTTCACAACAGAGATGCTAGCATCTTCACTGAAAACTGAACAGGAAATATCAGTGACTCACAGTGCGATGTGAACGGACTCAAAGGAATGCTCACAGATCTGTAGAGAATATATAATGCATATCTCTCTCTCTTTTGGGAATAACCACTTTTATCGTTATAATATATTCTTTCCCTCATGTAAAATGAGATCGCGTTTTTTAATACAGAACAAGAACTCACAGTGCCCCGCAATCTAACACGTAAGAAAGGAGAGTTTAGGCAAATGAAGCAGTTAAGGAAAGTGCAGCCCTCTGGCCCACCACTTCTCCCAGCACAGCCGCACAAGTACCCACGGAGCTTGCTGATGGAAAACCTGCCTGTGCAGTATCCTGGAAATATGCACATGCCACATCTGGTCTCAAAGCAGATCTGAGCCCATCTGTTCATTCACTACTGGCAAATGTTGACTGAGGGGAAACTAAAAAGCTACATGTGTCTCACCAGTAGTTGACATCATCAAGTCAACTTCAGAGAACACCAGAGCATCCCCAAAGAAGCCAGAAGCGCTGAAATGCTGCACGGCTGGCTAGGAAACACCACGGGCAGCTTAGCATTTATCTGCTCCAGGAAATGTGGGCCACACAGCTGAGTATCTTTCTGCTACATACATTTATTTAACCTGTTGAAAAGTCATGTGGAAAGGAGAATGAGCTCTGAATGCTTTTACACATTTACAGTTGCTGGGAAATACATTTCCTTGAAATTCACATGTTCAATATATTCATCTCACTTTGAGTCTGGCCTTCTGAAAGGAAAATTCACTGCCTGGCATCAGGAATGAAAAAAACAGAAAGAAAAATCCCTATTGACACATTAAATTAGACATGTTTGCAGGGCCGCCAGAGATAGCAATTACTGTGCTGCAGCTTCTGTGGACGGATTACAGGGAAAAACACTGACTGCTACCAGGTAATTCTACCTGCTAATTACTTGGGAAGACTCAGGTACTAAACTGACCTGAATGTTTTCATGGGTCCTGGGACCTATTAAAAAGCCAAAGTGATGTTGACAGAAACTCTGGAGCTGCTGAAAATCTATCAAAAATATTCTTGCAGTATAATGATTGGAGTTCCAGCCAGCCCTGATCTGCGCAGACACTCGCATTTACCAGCAGTTACAACAAAAAGAAGTGTATTAATGGGGTGGTGATTTTTTATTTTTTTTCAATTATGACTATAAAAAGCACCCACTGAGCTGTTTCTGGTGTCTGCCAAGTGGTAAGTGCACAGTGAGCTTCAGCTGAGGAGAGGTTAGGCAGTCTTGAAATTCTTCTGTTTCGAAGCAGGGTGGTTAAATTCGCTACGTGAAACCGATAATCAAAAGGGAAAAAAAAAAAAAAAAAAAAAAAAAAAAAAAAAAAAAAAAAAAAA
>NC_048900.1:17610091-17637365 GCF_011077185.1 Oxyura jamaicensis | reverse complement strand
AGGAAGGGAAGTGAGAAATGTTGGCAGTTTCAGAGCGCCACCTGCTGTGACTTGCAGCCCCCCCCCGCCAGGGCCCCTCAGCTTCCGACTGGCTGGGTGCAGCCTCCAGGGGCAAACAGCATTGACACAGACCTGAAATGATGGATGCTCCGGCAGTCAGGAGATTTGTGTTTGCAGGCGGAGAAGCCATGGCTGGGACTCGGGGGTGGCCACTGGCTAGCAGTGCTGCTGCGAGGGGGCCAGTGCTCTATGGATGGGATGGCACCTAACGGGGCAGGAGGGAGGGAGGGAGGCACAGCCGGACAGCAGGCCTGGGCTGCACAGCCCCTTCTTTCCACAGCTGGAATGAGAGAGGTAGAAACAAAAAGCTGACATTTTGACCCTGTTTCATGTCCAGGCTTCGTCCCAACATGTGCAGCACAAACTAGTGAAATATCTCAAATAGGGAGCTAATGCCAACAAAATTCTCTACAGCAGAATGCCCCCCCCCAGATTTATTTTGCTTTGCTATATAGGATGAAGTCAGTGCTATGATGAGACATCCTACATGGCAAAGCCCATAGGGTGCAGAGCGCTGTGTGTAACTGTTCTGAGCCACCAGAACCCCTTTGGGATGTGGCACATCACATCCGAGCTGGAACTCCAATGCTTTTTGCAATGGCTTGTTGTGGGGGATAAAATAGGTTGTCAGATCCAAGCCATTAATTCACCCAACTGGTGATGTAAATATTCGCCTTGCAATTTTTTTGGTGCTGTGCTGAGACTGTATCAAGAAAGATCAGAACTGGGGGTCCAGGTTACAAGGAACTCTGCCGTGGCAAAAACCTGCCTCTGACACTGCTGCTGAAGAATGCTCCGGGTAGCAAGCCCTCCCTCCTTCAGCAGCTATCTGAAAAAGAACCCTTGGCTGTGGGATGTCCAAAAGAAGGCCAGACCAACGAGATGCACAGATCCCTCCTTCACAAGGAAGGTTCTGCATCTATTCACCAAGGCAGCAAAAAGAAGAGAAGGAATAAGGAGGCTCTCTGCAAATAAATACGTGCCCACCACTGCCTTCCGCGCAGCACGCGCCCGCCGTGGGGACAGGCATTGCCCAGTGCCAGCCAATAAATCAGGCCGAGGTTTCAGGAGCATGTAACAAATGCTACAGACATGCTGCTAACTTCTCATCTCTTTGCAGCTTTTCTTTCGGTGTCTTCCAAAGTACAAAGGAGAGTGAAAAATCTGACAGAGATCCAATACATAGGCAAAGCCCAGATAATCCAGGACCCACATAATCTGCATTTCACATCTAAAAATTCAAATCTTCTACCACTGAGACAACCTGCCATTTGTCATTCTGTAAGAATTTGGGTATAATTAAATACTGCCAGAGATGCGAGGAAAGCTGTGTTATTTCCTGTGAGGAGAAAAGGTGACTTGGAGGTTTTTAATATTATAGTTATTGCTTTTCAGAAACTCTCCTTAGGAAATGTTGGAAAATCCCTTCTCTCCAACAAGACGAGCCTAAAATTACAGATTCATTAAATCAGTGTGTGGGTAAGAAGTTTCTTCATATAGTATCACTAGGTTTAAAACAGAGGGAAAACACATCCTCCTTTCATCTGCCAGGAAAGAGAAATCTACAACAGAAAGGGAATATATAAACAAAGCACGGTGCTCCTTGGCAAGGTCTTTGCTGTCAGAAATCCTTCCTGCTCAGAGTCTTTTCCCCGTTCTACCTACACTTAAGCTATCACTGTCCCAAACTGTTATTTTAGGGTGGCATTAACACTTCAGGGTTTACTTACTTCCTGAGCAGCGATGTCACCAGCCTTTCAGCACGACACCACAACTTCTGATCAAGGCTCTGCAACAGCATTCTATTCACTAAACAACTGCCCAACATGCAAAAATATTCTCCATGCAATGCTTCTCACACACTTCTGGACAAAAATATTCTCTTTATCATAACCAACAAAGAGTCGACTAATCTTTTTTTGAGATCACAACATACTTAAAATTATTAAGAACAGTGTAGCGAGGCCATTAAATAAACAAGGCCTAGGGACCAAACCAGTTGAAAGTCTCTAACTACGCTGCGGTTTGGGTCAATCTGGTTATCTTCTAATGAGCGTAACTAAACAAAATGAGCAGGGAGTAAATACTTTCCTAAACTTAAATACTTTGAGCTGGACTAGTTTATCAATTCCATCAGACTAATCTGAGTCAGTAAACAGGAAAAAAAGAAAAAGGAAAAAATGCTGCTTACATTTTTCCACAAATAACATCCCGGCATGTTGTCTGTGGCTGAGACAACTATCAGCCCCCTTCCACCAGGCTTTCACAAACACCGCCGGTATGAACTCTATCTTCTCCTCCAGGCTTCACCTCTCTTCTGTAACACTAGCAGCTATTATTGACATGCTAACTCTCCAGCTAGAAAGGGAACCAGGTAGCCGAATCAGGGCTCAGTGGAAGCTGATAATTACATAAGTCTGCAGATTCTCTGGTTTAGCGGATCCGTACTACCTCCTGAGCCAACACACAACTCTTGATAATGAGGCACAGAGGCAGCAGCTGCCCTCTGGCTCTGTACTTCTGCAGAGGTGCAAGCCTCTTTGTGGCAGCTTTGTTAAAGCTGGATCTTTAGAGTTTCTTGCCTATGACCGTACCCTGCTTCAACAAGATGCTTAGATCCATAAGCTATTTTACAAAGGACAACAGTCCCCATCAAAAACAAAGGCTGGGGACTTGAAGCCAAATATGTGTTTGAGAACCCTGCTCAATAGTTTCTTCTTTTTTTAAGTTCACCAGACCGGTGGCACATCAGAGAACAGAGACAACTTATGGCAGACACAGGATGCTGCACATACAGTAAGCTGGTGTGCTACACATCTACGCAGGTGCTGCACACTGACAAAGAACTTGGAAGGATCCTCCTGATGCATCTGTTAAACAGGATCCCCTAAGAATTACTGCAGGCTCCAGCAGTGATTTTCTCCATGACTGTGAGGAAATCATTTTGTTTCTAGGCTCTATTGCCTGTACATAAAAGGGACTGATACTTGCATAACAACGTTCACTAACTTGCAGAATATTGCAAATGTTAATGCCATAAAGCACAATGAGCAAGAGACTGATAAGACTTACTGTTCCTACTCCAAGATCACCCCCAGTGGCTCATTAGCAGTTGACTTTACAGTTACACATGCAGTTTTCCACATGGGCCACCTTCTAGGGAAAACAGATGGTGAGAAAGAATATTCCTTCCCCCTATCGTCACCCCTCCCAAAGAAGTGGCTTCTCCACTTTGACAAATGTTTTCCCACCATTAACATTTAACTTCATAAAATGAAAAAAAGTCTTGGTGTGTGTTGGACAAATAAATATGTATACACAGGAGAAATTAACGTTAAGAAAAGGGAGAAGTCTGGGTTTGGAAAGTTACATATGTATCCTTGCTTCCTTGGCTTTGTGTATTTTTGTCCTTCAGGGAAGCCTGCTAATAGAAGAGACATATCTGGTCCATGTTTCCACTGGACTATAATGCACTCATTACTATACATTAGATGACAGATTAGATTATTTTTTACATATATTTGGTACTCATATATTCCAGACTTTCCCATTTTTGTTCCCTAACACAGACATGCAAGAACATGAAGGAACTAGAATTCATACCTAGTTCCGACAGCACCACTCTGACTCTTACACTTCTCAGATAAAGCTGTGTCATATATGGATTTAACTCAGTCCACGGCAAACCTCCTCTGGTCCACAAGGATCTTAATGCCAAGGAGTGCAAATAAATGTCATGGTCCTTCTCTCTTTCCTCTCACAATGCAGTAATATTTTATCTACGAGGTCAAAATACATATGAATCACTGGGTTCTATTTTCTCCTGACATAGGAATGTTGATTTAGATAAAACCACAGAGACAAAGCTTCCTTCTTCAGCATTGACATGAAGTGTTCCACAAAGACATCAAAGGGGAAAACAATCTGCTTCTGAAAGGTGGTGTTGTTTTCCCCAGGTCACCTGTGTTTAATATCTGTATTAACTGTAACTGCTGTAACTGACCTAAAGGTAGTTCAAGAACACAGAGGTTCGGGTATTTCATTTGCAAAATTTATTGCACAACTTTCCACAATTAATTGCTGATACCTTCAAGTGGAGAAGGATGCCAGAGGACCACCACAGGTCTGACACCCCAGGAACTGTCTCCCTCCAGCAGCCCAGTAAACCACGTACATATGCAGGAGCACACACAGTAATGAACTGGCTAGCTCTTCAATAACAGTTGATTTATATAAACTACAATGGTTTCTACTGAGTTTAATGTATTTATAACACATTGCAGTGTATAAATATGCAGCAGGAGGGGACCCCATGCTTTGCATGTCTTTTGATCAGGCACTGTGTTTATTGTCAGTCATTTTGAAATTAGATTCCAAAATAGAAGAGACTTCAATCACAGTAACCCTATCTCATGGTGGTTTCAGAGAGCACCCTCCAGCAAAATGCCTAATTAGCAGTATTTTCTGAAGATTTGGGGCACCCAACTTGAGACAATCTGTGTCTGATTTCCAGAAATGCTGAACATTCATAGCTCCCATTGACATCAGCAACCGCAGAAGGTAGCTCAGCCTGAAAAGCCGGAGATGTTTCACAAGACCAGGCACCACAAGGCACGTAATGGGTGGTCACTTCAGTCTGCACACATGCCCAGTATCATCAGAAAACATTACATATTGCCTGATTCCATCAGCATAAAATTAAGCTGTTTGTTTACAGACAAGCAAAACATAAAGGAAATCCCTGTTTTGTATCTGAACTGCTTTTTTGGAAGATCGCGGTATCTGCTGGTACGTATCTGTTGTAGAGTTCAGCGGGAGCACAAACTCATTTATCTAGATAAGTATTCTCTTCACTGGAAATTGTTCTTGATGTCTATTTCTTTCCCTAAAATTTCCTATGTATAGAATTGTCGTTTTGCAATCATAAGCACATTCAGGAACTACTCGAAAGCAGGGATGAAGTACTTTATGAAGTAAAAGAACCAGCTGTTTTATCTTTCCTTTTTTCACCAGGAAAAGAGCAAACAAGGTGTTAAGAAGACTCAGATGGATCAGAGGACAAAAATTGCCACATTTGCTTTACTTATAAAGGTCCACAGTATAGATAGAATATTTGCATCACCAAAATTTCTAGACCTAGACAAGTCAAAGAACAATGTGCTTTGGACATTGCAGGGACTTTCCCCTGGTGGGAGGGATTTTTTTATTTATTTTGCTTTTGAAAGTCCAGCAAATGTTATTTTTGTTTTGCAGCTTCTTTTATAGCTGCTAGTTATGCAGCTGATGTGATTGCCATTGATAGGAAGATGTTGCGCTGATTTTTACCAGCATCAGATGGCTGACCCAAACAAAAAGATGTGATGGTTGCAAAGATTTGAATTCATGACTCAGTGTAAAAGTTTGCCATTACTCTACTGCATTTTTACTTTTTGTCTACAGAGTGATGCAGCTACAACGTTAAAACTGAACCACTGGGTGGGGAAGGAAACCCCAAATCCTCTCACAGTGGTCTCCAACTGAGAACTATTTGAACTGTCCCAGACATTTACTAGAAGCTTCTTGCTAGCAGAAAAAATGTCCATATGGGTAATTCTTTGGAGTAATTCACCAGCTAGTACAAATGGATCTCAATTTGAATTCTTCTTGCCGTGCAAAATTTTCCTCTGTCATATTACTCAGGTAAAATGAGCAGTATCGCTTTACTCCACAGTTTCAGAGGACAAAAATCTGTCCTAGGACAGGATCTTCAGGTTCAGAGGTGGCAGAAAGGCAGACTGTCAAATTCTGCTGCTGCTGCAGTGCTGTGCTGGGGTAATGTTGGCTCTTGCCTTGAGAACTGATCCAAATCAAGGGATGAACGTGATACTCACTGTGCAACCTCATACAGATTAAAGAAGCAGGTCAATTTTCACTGTGAGGGAGCAAAATATTCTCTACGTTACCATTACAATTAGTAAAATGAGAGCTTAGATTTCACATTAATGACTATGATCTGAAAAAAAAAGCAAAGATGTACAGTATCACCCTCCATGCTGCACATCCAGGAACGGCAAAGAGAAAGGAAAATCCAGCCTGCATTGCTGGGGAAAGTTATAAAAAATTTAGAAGTATTTAATAATTTACACAGTCGGACCACTGACCTTAAAAGTTGTGTTAAAAAATTAAGAACCTCAAAGAAAAGTTATTCAAAAATACAGACTGTGCTTTAAATAGGTTATTAGTTCCCAAAATCATTACATATGACTGAATTTAATAACAAATTATGTATGAACACAATTACATGTGTAAGTAAATGTGATAAGATCTGAGAACTTCAGAGCAGAGTTATACAGCATCAAGCTGAGGCAGCGAGCGTGACACCTACAGAAGCCTGGCTGAGGCACTAACAACTCTAATCTGTGCTAGCTGATGTCTGGCATAATACTGAGGACATTTGCAGCCTGGCAACATATTTATTGTGAAACTCATCTCAGTTTAAGTGAGACAACAATCCCTTTCTCCATCATACCTCACATATGACAAATTACCTCAGACTGTCACATTCTTTCCCCTCCCTCTTACTACTCCTAATCAATTCACCATGCAGGTCAAATTAAAACATCACTTGAACATCGATTTAAGAAATGTGGCTATGATCTGAAACCTGGTATACACAAGGATGTGCTAACTGTCACTAACGTGGCACTCAGTAGAGTTAGGAGTTTAAATGCTACCTGGAGGAAAAAAAAATAAAAAAATAAAAAAAAATATTGCCAGCATAAAATTTGATTCATAATTAAAAGCGAAGAAGGTATTTCGTCTCATGCAAACTGTCATACAGATTTACTGGTACGGAATACCCGTATTTTGGATGGTTGACCAGTGAGTAATCCCTAGATATAAGCTGTGCAAAGCACTTATGTTTCTCTGTGAAGAAATAAGCTCTGGACTATTATTTTACTGCATGCAGTGTGAAGATAACAAGCCCTTCACTTGAAGAGGAACACCTTTTCGGGTTTCAGTAAAAAAAAAAAAAAATATGAAAGCAGTGTTAACCTGTATGCAGGAGAAGTGCATCTTTGATTGTCAAGTGCTGAAATATCTTGCTCAATTTGCCTTGACTCAGGAAGTGATCTCTGATCTCAAAATTGTTGATGCTAAAAAAGGAGCATTGTCTTAAAAGAGCAAAGCAGACAGCACTATAAAAATAATGAGCTGGGAAGACTCTTAAGCCTTTTACATAATAGAACCTCTCACTGCACTGATGAAGATTCCCTCAAGGCCCAGTGTGTAGCGCTTTACTTTTATTTTGGCTTATACAGGCAAACACCATAGCATCAATTAAAGAGGCCACTTATTTACTAAGCATTCAAAGTCTACAGCAGTTAAGAGGATTAATTGTCTTCACGCACATAAAATTTAAACATAAGAGATTAAAGACAAACCAACCTGGTCACACACAACTAACTTCAATTAACCTATCTGCACTCGCTAAGCAAATTTGTTAATAAGCACAGACCACTGGTTCCAGATCACATCCTGATCCTGCAACGAGTTTCCTCCACGTGAACTGTGAGAGAGGGAGCACAGTCAGAGCACAACTTCAGAAGAAAGAAACAACAATGACCCTTGGAATAAGCTGTAAAGGAGCAGCTGCAACTGTATGACAGTTGAAACTGTGGAAAATATATGTGGAGACATCCAGAGTTACCTTCAGAAACTAATAGCATTTGAACTTCCAGCATTAGCAGCTCTGCTGTAATCTGAAATTTGAAAACAAGGCTGCTAATAACAGGAGAGGAAACCATCCAATATTACAAATCACAACTGCTCCGTTCATTTCAACAGAGTTACTGTGCTGAAGTGACTTACATCAATCATATTACACATCCCAAAATGGGAGCTAGAGCCACTTTATCCTTCTGCAATTAAATTAATGGAGGCCTTGAGCTTCAGCACTGCCTGGTTAAAAAGCTGTGTTCCCTCAGAAGCCTGCCACACAGGAAACCTCCTCCAAAGAGCTGCAGCAAGAGTCAGGTTTGCTCAGTACGTCCTTGTCAATATTGGGCTTCATTACTAAATTCATGTTCCTCATCTCATCCCTGGAGATGTTCAAAACTCAGTTGGGCACAGCTGCAAGCAGCCTGTTCCAGCTGACCCTGCTTTGAGCGGGGGGTGGCCTAGAGGATCTCCAGAGGTCCCAGCCCACCTCAGCTATCCTGCCATTGTGACAGCAGTCAGAATAGCAGTGCCCACTGCTCCTGGTCTCTCTGAACATGCTGCAGTCACCAAGCAGAACAACAGCAACACCAAGGCCCTCTCCACAAAGTCAAGAGCCTCTGTAACTCATCCGTGGTATGGAAGTTTCCATACTACCCAGCTTCTAATACTTCTTATCCCTTCTGATTTCAAGCTACAATGCATCTTCAAACAGCCTCTCCATAAAGCATCATAGCATAAGTCCTGCATTCAACACAGGATGTGGTGGTTTTTTATTTTTTGAAAGCAATAGATAGCTGTCATACAGCATGCCTTCCCAATAAACAGCAGGCTAATTACATGACAATTAAGTAACAAGGAAGAGTCACATAGCAAAACAAAACCTAGTACTTTTGGTTTTCCTAATTAATATTTTACAAGAAGTGGTCTTCAGAGAATACCAGTTTTAACCAATATCTTCATTTGCAAAAGAGTCTATTGGGATAGAAGTTTTTCCTACCGTTACCCCCATCACCCCTGTACAGGTAATCACCTCAGCCAGTTACACACAACTGTGGATTTTATTCCTTCTTCTCAACTGCCAGCAGAATTATTGACTCATTTCACTAATTTCCAGCCCATTACACCTGCACAAGCCAAGGGCTCTTCATAGAAGCATGCAATATCAGAACTTGGCCTGCTGAACCTTCAGTGCCGGCGGTGGCACAGGCAGAGCTTTGCAGAATTGCCAGTTCAGAAGGACGTGCCTGGCTGCAGCACCTTCTGCGGCCAGCCTCCTCCTGCTGCACCGCCTTCCTACCAACAGGCCACCTAATTGCAGGTACCTGGAGGAATCCACAGCTCTAGAACTGGAACATAATTATATATTTTTTAAAAATATATAAAATTATCTATATAAAATATCTCTTGCAATTAACTATTAGAACAGGAACATAGCTCTTCCTCTTCTAGATAGCTGCTCCAACAGCCACGCTCAAGTCTTCCTTTTTGGCCCTAGGAACAATTCGTCCACTTGTTAAAAGACAAAGAGTTTCAACATAAGAAATTGTATGTATGCTCTCCCACAACATTTTATAGCCAGCCAGCTGACTGCATGATTTCCAAGCATCTAAATTTTGGCTTTAGAAAGATAACAGCAAATCTAATCATAGGCATATGGACCGTGGCACATTTCAACAGTTTCTGAGCGATTGTAACCTTTTTACTAATAAATAAATGCAGTAAACCTGTGAAGGTTCTTAAAAATAAGAAGTGGTTATATACCCAGTGGAATATAGGCTTAAGGCAGAAAAGCAGCCTATGTACATCTTGCCTATAATTTTTGTGAAAGGTCAGGTAGGCACAGGGCATTTTTTTGCCCCATTTTCACGGGAACAGGATAATGAGTTTTCTGAAGACACTGCCTAGCCACCTTCATGTCCTTCAATTTTTTTCTGTTCTAGAAATCTTTGTTTTATGTATTTTTCTAGAAGGCCCCTTCACTGTACCAAGCAATGAAACACAAGGCTTAGCTGTGTTGTAAAATATTGCATGTGCTAACATCTGGAAGTGAGGAAATAGGATTTTAGAATCAGGGGACTATTTTATTTTCTGAGTGCAGAGCTTCAACAATGTAGCAAACAGTCCACACACACACACACACACACACACACACACACACACACACAAAAGCATACATAATACTCAATTAGACTAATTCTCTCTTCCATACTTGCAAACTAATGTAATTTGGTGTAAGCAACATTTAAAAGTAAAAAGTATACACGTATACATATATATTAGGACACAGAACCTAAAAAAATCAGGTCCTGATTTTTTCCACAACTGAAACCCTTAATCACAAAGGTAAGGTCACGTATGTTACATAAATCATTTCATAAAATGTATATCAAAATTAAGAGAGGAATATCTTCTAAAAATAAGAGAAAAATATCTGTGCAATTAACGTGATAATTAGCTGGGTAAAAATTATTCATTTAAGAACATCTTTCCCAAGCAACTGTGTACTGAGACAGAAATAATTTGATGGTGTATGTTGAACAGAGGAGGTCTTTCACATGAAACACGGGCTATTTGGGAAATCTGGGCATTCAGCAAGCAGAAAGAGACTTTAAATAAAGATCCAGACAGAAAGCATAGATTAAACCAAAACTAACTTCTGTGGAAATGTGCCCGTTTAGTGCCCCTCTGCAGCTGGCTTAAGGAATCCATTTCACACTTGGCTGAAATGCCTGCTTGGTCCATACCAAAACAATACAGCCCCTGCACGCTTTGCACAACGCTCACGTGGAGATGGTGATCCTATGATTTTTCAAATCAAGAGATGCCAGGGAACAAAGGGCTGGATCCACAAGTACAGCATGCATATCAAACGTGGGGCTGCCCCACTGCCCGCCGCTCAGTGCAATGCAGCACAGGTGGGACGCTGGGGAAAGGGCAGACACAGGTGACAAAGCACCTGATTTGGTCAGCAGGCAGTTAGTTACCACTGATCACCTGCTAAGTGCAGAGCTAAGCTCCATTTTTCCAGCTGCAAAAGCACACGACATCTTTATATTAAAAAGACCTATTTCTCCAAGCATCCAAGCAGCAACAAAAAAGTAATGCCCTTGAGCTGCCTTGAATGAGTATTCCAGCTGCTGAGGCGAAGCATGAAAAACCCTGCTCCACCAACATATTGGCAATCTGAGGTGTTTCCTTCCTATGGAAACTCCTCTGCTATGATATAAACAATATTCATAATGAGAAAAGACTCTTCATACACACAGCTCAGTACTGGGGTATTATCCTAGGTACCAGAGACCCAAAATTAAACTCTTACTCCAAAGTTCAAAACTAAAACTTTTTTTTTATTTTTTACTATTGTTTGAGGTGATTATTCTGATCAAAAGAACATTTAAGCAAGTTCCTCCCAGTTTTAGTTGCTGTTTCATACATCATTTCCTCAGTATAGGAGGAATAAGCAGACATATAAGATATTACACTACTAAGCCTAAATGTGAATTTGAGGCATCAAGCTGCTCTCAGTATACACACAGCAATAATTAAGAAATAAAAATACAAGATAGAAAGGTGGTAATTGGAAAATTGTCAGTTCTGTACAAGGAAAACAGAGGAATTACAGAAGACACCTGGCTCCATACGAAGGGGTGTGCAATGAACAGAGAACATCCTTAGATAACACTGTAATCTACACACACACACAAAAAAAAAAATCTTTAAAAATCTTGTCCATAATGCAAGATGTGCCACTTAAATAACAAAGTCTTTTTCTTAACATTGCATTTCACATTTGCTAGACTGGCAGAGTCACTTTAACCCAGAAGTCTTTGTGTATAATCTTCATTTCTTGTCTATCCTCTTGTTTTTATCTTGCATTTAATGTGTGTACAGCTGGTCTATAAAGAACCTTAGCCCGAACAGAACCAAAAATCACTGAGAAATCCTCACTGAAAAAGAAATCACTGCATTATAGGATTAGTCTGTTGAAAAATGCTTTTTCTTAAAGCTGAAAAAAATGTAGAAACTGGCCATGTGTAAAGTCAAGGTCAGTTGCTGCATTCATGGAAAAGAAAGACTCCTTTGTGTCATGAGAGAAGAGATGATTAGTTTCTCAGTCTCAGTGTCATTTCACAAATCTTTGATAACCTCATCAGGTGAGACATCTCAAGTCAGTTCACATTTCAACGAACGAGCCCTAAATAATTGCCTCGCTAAAAGCAATAAGGATTATGACTAGAAAGTTATGATTTTATCAAAACAAACACCAACATCTTTGAAAGAAATTACAGAATGTGTTCTCGTATATTTTAAAGAATCTTTTTTCATCTACACATTAACACGATATTGCACTTTTGTGAATGCCAAAAATCTCCAGCGTCAGTTTTCTTTTCTGAACCTTTACTTCTTTTAAGTTTGGATACCAGTTCAGATCCAACTCCAATGTGACAGTAGATGATACAATTTTTAAAAACACGTAGAACACAAATTTATGGCGAATGAAGCAGGAGTCGCATGTATTGTGCTGTTGATTATCCAAGCATCAGATATTCAAAATTCCTGCCATCTGAAATAAGCTTGTATGCTGTGGTACCTAACTATCAAGGGAACTTATTTAACGTCATTAACTGAAACCCTGATCCTCTAAATTCATGTTCGACATTTCAGGTGGCATTTGCATTATTAAAGCTATAACTGCCCTGAAAAAGAAAAGGCTAAAATGAGCTAGGAGGCAAAGACTGTTCTGAAGACTTTGTTATTTTAAGAAGCATGCCAGGTGCTTAACCAGACAAATAGAAGAGAGTCGCCAGCTTTGAATGGCCGACAGTGTACTCACAGATATGGTGCACTACGAAACAGAAACGCCCGAGAAGAAAGAGCACAAGAGTTACAGTAATATGATTACACGGTTGCATAGTTAAGGAATGTGAAAATCTTGATGGTTCAGTTGCAAGTCTGCTGGTCATTTTGTGTGTGTAATTATTATTGATTTACTTCTTGATAGAATCTCAGAGAAAGCATGGAACAGAGAGATTTGAATGAGAAGATCCAGATCTAAACACAGATTTAAAATGGTGTTCCCATTTGGCATTAATTATATTAATGGCATTTTTTATTCTATTTTTTACCTCTTTTTTTTTCTCTCTTGACTTCAAGTTATCACGTACACTGCTTTAGCAAAATAAAGCAATCGAGTGTGGAATGGGCACTGAAGGCAAAGACTCTAAAAAAGAGCAGCCTGCTTTTTCAATCTGGCCTTTTAAAACATCCACTATCAGAGGGCTTTGGAGGTTTAAGGGATTAGATACTCTGACACATCTGTCAGATTATTATGTAAGAAAACTCCCCTGCTGTTTTCTGTGGGTAGGATGTCTGCTGTGGAATATATTAAAATAGTTTAAAAAACAAGAACACACAAAATAAGCAATATTTCATTTGCTTCAAGGTATGTTTAAGAAAATAACAACTTATTTTTCCTAAAAACAAGTTATATTTAGTGCCCACACTGCACACTTCTATCTGAATCCGGATTAGCAGAATACACATGCCCTTGCTGTTCACAACAGAGATTGTGCAAAAACATCAGGATTTGTAGGTCGGACTAACTTGGCTGCAATTTACAGACCTGGGAATCACTGGCAGCATGTAAACAGTAGCAATGAAATATGAAATGATAATTCATGTTAGATTTCAGTTATATGCTTAAGAGATTTTAAATGACTGCTAATCCTAGGAAGCCTGTCTGGGTTAAAACAAAAGCCCAAATGATTTAAAGAAAAATATCTAACATAATTCTGCAGCTCACGTATTTTATTTTGGCAACACAGACACACCTCGAACCTTACTGTAGAAGACGTATGCTTGCCAGCGGTGAGGCAGAAGCGTCCACATCCCGTTGCTGAGAGCACTGCAGAGCAACGACTGATCTCTGGATTCACATCAGACATGGCTAAAAGCTGCAGCTTTGTTAAAATAATTATGAGAAGCAGAAGTCTGAAGCCATCATCCACCACCAGTTGGATACTACAGATTTAAACAATTACTGTAACTTCTGTATTGGTCAATTCTGATCTCCCGAGTTCTGTAATTTTCATGCCCCTGCTGTGCTTTTAGACATCTCACCCTTACAGCAGGAGACCAGATGATGCAGGGCTGTTTAGGTGGTAAGAGCTACAGTACTGCGTTATGCAAACAAATCACAGAAGCACACACAGCAAGACTTGAATTGGAAGCTTCTCCCATTCCAATAATTTCTCTCTCTTAGCAGCTGCAATTTAGCCTTTCCAGAAATTCCGCTACCAACGGCATAAAGCATTTTAGGCTCTGCTTTGCATAGACCGATGAGCAGAAAATAGTCATCAATAGATGGAAACTAGAAAGAGGCAAACTAAAAATCTGGAACACCTCCATAAATTTGGATCACTAATAAATATGGCCAAATACGGGGGAACAGATTGCAGAATAGTTGATGCCTTTTTTGTTGTTTTCTTTTTAAATAAACATAAATAGTACATTTGTCCTGCAAACCTAACCTTCACAGGAGCACAGTATGACCATGAAAAGTGTTCCCTGCTCAAGGTTCAGCTGAATTTTTGGGGTTACAGGACCACAATTTGGAGCAGCACAGCTCTGGCTTCAAGCACTAGCCCGTGACTCTGAAGGCTGCAGTCTGAAGCAAGAAACCCGTGCGAAGCTGCAGCATCTCTTAGGGCACTTACAGAGCACATGAAGCTGGCAGTGCAGGCGCTCACTTGCTTCCACTTGAGAAACCTTATCTGCCCTACACAGTAGTCCCCATTTCTTAGTTTCCCCCACTGTCAGCCAGTGGGAGCCTAAAGGCCACGCAGACTCATGTCACCAAGCCTCCCCAGAACTTCTGGTCTAGGACCGGCAGTTTCACTCTCTCACTGTTGTGTAAGAAAGGTTCAGTAACAGCATTGGTGATTACATTGACTAATGTATGTTACTTATTCAGAACAGTTTCTTTTTGTTCACAGGAACCATATAAACTTTGTCTGGAAACTAAGAGCCATATTAGTCATAAAATAAGAGCCTCCATGTGTACAACTGACATTCACACTGAAGTAGTTTAGCTGACACTGATCAATTCACACAAGTTAATAGTTAGAATACCACTCCTGATTGTTTGTGTACACAGACAACCACTACGGTGAGTCAAAAGAGTCAGCTCAATGATTAATATTTTCCACAAAATAAGTTTCTAGGAATTTTCCATTGTTTGGTCAAGAACTATGTACAAAAACACAGGCGTAAAAAACCATGTGGCTCTCTTGTTTGGATACCTCCGGTGCTAATTCTCCTCCCTCAGATGGCCTCCCTAACCTGGCTGTATAACCATGATGAACCTCAGTAATTCAGAAAGAGGGAAAGCTCTAATCAAGTATTGAGAGATGGCATTAGGAGAGTGACTTTGGTCTACAAAGAGAAGTGCAGGACCCACAAGGTCCTGCAGTAGTCCTTCCGAATTACACCTTTTTAGCTATGCTTAATGCCTCTCATTTGGACAGAATCAGCGTACCCCCCTCTGCTGAAAACTAGCCAACATTCCTTCGCAAGAGCTCGTACCTTTGAAGCAGCAGTTTCAGAAATGCTCTGTTTCAATCTCAGATGTGAAGCATCCAGAGTTCTGCCTTGAAAGCTTAGGCAGCCTCAGAATGTTTATTTCAAATGCTTATTTAGCTGCAAAACAGTTGGAAAAGGGGTGAGATCTTAGCTAGTAGATTGTTAAATAAAAATATATTTCTCAGACAATTCTTTCAGAATTCTGGGTTTTGAGCAAAACTTGTGTATGTGTGTGAATGTTGATCACTAAATGTATACACACACACACATTTTATTCATCTTATTTACATGCAGCCCCTATACTTAGACTTCGGGCTGCTGATGCAGATGACTCTTCTGGTGGGAGTGAAAAGCAGGTTCAATCTAATGTTTATGCGCAGCTGGCAAAGAGATGTGAGAGTGGCTCTTCAGGGGCAGAGCCCGCCTGGCACAGACAGGGTTGCGCTCTGTGCGCGGAGGTCTCAGATGAAGAGCTCCTTATTCCAGCAGACACACCACAACAAACAAGCAGAGGCTCAAAGCCTCAGGCACAGCCAAATCTACTTGCTGTACCCTTGCCGAGCTCTCCAGGGTCCAAACCTGCTCTCACTCCCACAACAAGCATCTAACGGAGCTGCCCTTTTGTTCTTCACAGGGAACTGTCATAGAATACTCAACTTGGAAATTAAGTATTTATTTTATTTTTAAATAGGAGTAAGTAGAGGCACACACAGAAAATTCCAGGCTACAAAAGAACATGATTTCCTTCCCAGTAACCCCCACACCCAGCACTTCTTGACTCCAGCAACCCTGGAAGTGAGTTTTCCAACTCTTAAAAACATACTGTCGTTTGTGCTGCCTCTGGCCACGTTTGGATTCAAACTCACTCCTACTTTACATACATCCCGTGCTTCCTTTCTGTTGCTGTGAATCTTCTGCATTACAAAACATCCCCTGTAAGCAGGACAAGCAGCTGCATTTGCTGCAGTAATTCTTCAGGCCCCTGTTCTCCCTGTCTCCCCCTCTGTGACCCCAGGCCGGCCCTGACCGGTGAAGGTCAGCAGCAGGCCGCACGTGCCTCCGTGCACTCTCTCCTTCGGCACACTCAGCTGATGCTTTGTCGGACCCCCTCAGGGGGATCCCAGCCACTTGGACTACGGGACCTTTTCAAGAGTCTCTTGGGGGTCAGGGACTTGTCTGAGGCACCCGTGTGCAGCTGGGCCATGGATGTAGGCACGCTGGCCCTTCGGCACCCTCACAGCCCGAGGCCCAACTTCACAGCACATCCTCGCAAATGCAGACCGGCTGCGTTATTGCACTGGAAGGGTGTCTATTACTGGGACACTGGGAATGACTGGAAAGTTTACAGCACTTCATTATCCCATCTGGGTTTATTCCAACCTCTGGACTACACAGGAAATAAAGAGGAAGGAGCCAAACCATCCATCCTGCCCTGCTTACAGGAGGGAGGAGAAAACTGCCCTTCTCAGCCAGGCATAGGACAGATTTTGTTCCCCTGTCCCCTCCCCTTGTCCCAGGCAGTAAGAGCTACCCATGTGCAGCCTAAGGAGCTTGAACAGATCCAGCACTGCTCTAAAGGTGGACAGGAGGCCATGCCCCCAACACCTCCACACCAGCAGAAGCCTGCGGGGCATAGCAGTCTCTGCAAACACTGTCAGCAACCAGCTGGCTAATAGCCATTCCCAGCTAATAGCCATTCCCAATTCAAGTTAGAAGAAATGGAACTGGTATCTCGGGACACTGCAGATGAGTATGTTGTCTGAAAACAACCTTGGGCATTAATATCCTTTGTGCTTTTATTCTGAGAACCACTTTTTTCCTTTTAAAAAATTCACAGTTACCAACTTATGCTGGATATAGTATTTGAGCCAAGAAACTTAAGGAACTACAACACACTTTGCTAAATAAGTATCTTGGCATATCTGAGTGCATCATTAGCTTTGGGGCTAATAGGAGTGTTCAGAAGAATGAAACAATGTAAAATAAAACAATCGACACGCTCAAGATGTTGACGAGCATTAATATTAAAAAAAAAAATCGAGGCTTATGAGATCATTTTTTCAAATCAATCAAAAATATAGCTGATATCATTCCAAAGCATTTGATAAAACTGAAAACATTAAGTATATTTTAATGACTCTAGCCAAAGAAAATTCATGAATGCAAAGTCTGATGTTGAAAAAAACTTTCTAACAGGAAAAACAGCAGCAATGTTTCAGCAAATGTATAAACATGTATGCTAAAAGAAATCATAATGAATGAGGAAACATATTGTACATAAACAACTGAAAGACAAAAATATGATTCGTAAATCGTACATCATCAATAGCCATAAACCTAACTAATAATTGCACCACATCCATCACATTCAGCGGCAGGTAAAATGCAGTCTCTGAAGCAGAGGACAATGTGTTCCTGCTCACCACTTAAAATGGCTACTTGCCTGAGGCACCTACAGTGTGCCAATGTTGCTCTCTTTTGGTGAATGCGTAGTACTGACACAAATTTCTATGTGCAACTATTCCAGCCCTTAAAAAATATTTTTTCAACACTAATTCTCGAATTGATCTAGCAAATAACACTTAGCTTCTGATTTTAAATAATATAAAAGTATGATAATTTTTCATTATTATTGCAGCTAAGAAATGGACCATAATGCAAGAAATTAGCTGCTTTTGTCCCTGCTCCTTCATCATGCATGTCTTATGTATTAAAAGCTACTTTATCAAAGTAATCTATATCGTACCTACACATACAAAATTCTTGATCAAAATCTATGTATGTTGAAAGGGGTATATAATTTTATCTAAAAAAAAAAAAAAAAAAGTTATGATAAATTGCATTGCTTCTTTCATATGGCAATGCCAGTTGTACTTTACTAATCTTGAGGTTAAGGCAGGAAAAGCAAAGACCAGCAAACAGTAAAGTATTTGCTGTAAATTTCAGCATAAATACAGCTATTTATGCATAGTAGCAAGATAAGCAGGGCATAAAACACCTAAAACAAAGTGATCCATTCACTTCATGCTCTAGCTCATCGAGAGACTCCCACCACTGTTCCTAGAGAAGAGGCCAAGCACAGCATCCTAGCCCAGCCCTGCCCCTTGTAGGATCCCTGCACCTGGCCCTCACGGAGACTCCTACTCTCCCAAACCACCTGGTTTAAATTCTTCCTTTCCCAGCACGTTCTTACCAGTGATATCACTGGATCCTTGTTTTCCTCAACTGTTGTCCTATTTTGTCTCCTCTGTGTCAGCCTGTTTGCAGGTACATCTGTTGTGCTATAAAATGTTTAATAATAATCCCCGTCCTTTCCACCTGGGCTGCACAGAACCGCAGTCAATAACGTTTATAACCAATCCCATGTGGGAGAAGCGCAGGCCAAGTAACCTTCGGGCTATTTCTCATTTGGGGCAAATAATCTAAATTAAAGAGATTAATGCTTAGGGTACACATGGGCTTGTAAGTACTAAAGGAGGACAAATACTTTTCTCCATTTATTTTTGTGAGAAAGTCTACTCAACAGCAGACAATCTTAAAATAAGCACCCAAAACAAAGCATTCAACCCAGCTTGTAAAAATGGATGAGACATTTCTCAATGCAGGAGAACACTGGCACTTCTGTTGGACTTCAGTGGCAATTTCAAAATACTTCACAACTTTAAATCCTTTCTCTTTTTTTGGAGATATATTAGTATGGTTTGGGCTGTAATTTTAGCCACCACAGTCTGAAAGCTTTGTCCTTCTTTTTCTGAGAGCAACAAACAAAGAAGCAGCATACATTTTGCATAAGCATACAACAAGTAGCTACTGAAACACTGACCATCATTTAGCAAAATCTTATCTTTTAATATCATTCAGGAAGCTGTTTATCTTGCATCATACAGAGGTACCTGACTACTCTGTAAAACAACAGAAATCATGTCAGGAGATGAGAGAGTTAAATCAGATGAGAGTTTCTGAACATCTTTAAAACTTCCCTAAAAAATTATGATGGAACTTGTTGAGCTAAACTGCTGCATCTACACACAGAACGGAGTGATCACAGGAGAACTGTTGTGACCATGCCACTTGATTACTATTCCCACTACAGCTGCTGCCCCAGGAGCAACCAGAAGATGTTATACTTAACGCAGCTATCCTGATGAGTGAATTTTTAAACTAATTAATACATATAAATAGTGAAGAGAGATTAATGGAGCCATACTCCAGTCAAATGGTTCTACCAGTCATGAATGGTGAGAACATAAACGGAGTAATATATACACAGCACCACGCCTCTCAAGCTGCAATTTAGCTGCTTCAAATAACAGCACTATGTGTATCTTTACAACATAAATAAATAAACAGTGTATTTCAGAGGAAAGGATATAAAATAAGCTGTAAGAGTGGAAACTGACTGTGCAATGTCAAGAGAACCAGAATAAAAATCTGATGATGTGAACAACTAAGGTTATAACATTACTGAAGAGAAGACAAAAGACAATCAAAAGTAACACAAAGAAAGAAAGAATATCACAGCACAAAATAAAATTGAGATCTAACTACTGCATATTTAAAGTATTATATGCATTAAATAAAAATAACAAAATCAATTACTGATAATTCAAGTTTGAGTCAGATATCACACAAGCACATCTAACATAAAACTTAAAACTGGCCCCAAATCAATAACCTTCACAGTGCAGCATTAGAGGACCACCTGTCTGCTGCAGCTCTCCTTCTCCAGGATGTTTCAGTGCTCTCTTCTGGGGCATCTCTCTGTCCACAAGGACACAACCATAAGAAAACATCTTGGATGGCAAAACACACTGAGTACACCTTTGACTCAACTCTAGTGGCAGCTCACTGCCGCTTCAGACAGAGTACATCAGGGCAAACACCAAGGAGGAGATAAATCGGCACAGGCCAGTGCAAAGACCTGCACTGTGGGTGACAACTCACGGCTTGTTAGGCAGCCTCCCTGTTCAGAGCTTTCGCTAGGCACTGCTGCAGCCCCCCACAGAGCCATAGCCGTCTCTCCCCTGAGTAGCGCCTGCCAGCACCCTGGCTGGGGTTGTGCGATCACCGTGAGTCACGCAGAACACAGGTGCTGCTCTGAAGAATTCCCACAGCCTAATTGCAGTACAAACATTTTTGGCTTTCTGCTACCCTCAGATAGAGCCTCATCACTCGCAAAATCACCCACAATACCAGCAAGCATGTTCCAAAACTCCACTGCTACGTGTGAGGTCTGGATCGTTCAAGGACTTCCCAGAACGTCAGGTCTAATGCTTGCGAGCATGGGAACAGTCACAGCGATGCCTATTCAGGCTGCCCAATGCTTGTAAAATTGCTTGTTCCACAGCACACCACCACTGCTGCATCTCTCTGGAAACCAGCCCTAAAAAATGGCAAGGCAATTTTCAATTTTCTACTCAACAGTTGTCTCCTGATCCCCAGGGAGCCACCTGTAGCACCCTGGGCAGCTCAGCACCCCGCCAGGCAGACATGGAGAGCAGGAGAGCAGCTGCCCCAGCCAGGAGTGAGCAGGAAGGCAAAAATCGGGCTCCCCCCATGGTCAAAGCTCCCTGCAGCCAGCTGGGCCACTTACAGACACGGTTCAGACTGGTTAATACACTGCTGCTAAGCTGAACTTCACCTGAACTGAAACAATTTCAGTTACACTTGAGCCCAAATATGAACCAAAGGCAGAAATCTGCTGGTTACAGACCCTGGATACAGCTGATAAATCAGAGAGCAACTTTTTCCCACTGAGGCTTTATGAAAGGTCACACAGATTATTTAGCCTTTTAATTTACAGCTTACAGAATAAATGCAAGGTTAAATACCAAGCGCAATAACCTGGGGGGGGAGGGGAGGGATCTTGAAAAGCTAAGCTTAAAAATTTAATAATATAAATAAATAGTCAATCACCATTTTCTTAATTATTTTAACCTTGATCTTTAAAATCTCTCAATTTATTTATTTCCTATTGCTAAGGAAATGACATATTTTTATAGCTGATAAACACTCGAGTTTACTAGTTAATTAAACCTGTTTTCGATTCTTTTTCCTCTTTCAATTTTAAGCGAGAAAAAGTTTAAGCTTTTAATAGCAAAATGGAGCAGCATTATATAATTCTTTTACTTGATGTTCTTAATTGCAATTACTGGTTTAAACTAGAGAACTCCTTTGGGGGGAGTATGGGTTTTTCTTCCTTAACTCTCACAGTAATTAGAAAATACTTGGCTTTTCTATACGTCTGATGATCTGTCTCTTTCTGTTCCAAACAACCACAAGTTTCCTCTGTCTCAAAGTTACGTGAATTATATTGCAAGCTAATCCCACAATTATCGATGATATACTTAGTTCATGCAAACTTTTCCCACATCAGTGACATTTCTGACTCCTCAATAACACTAATATTCTGTGCTGTCATACTAAAAGATACTCAAAATGTAATTTTCATGTGATGCCACACGACCCAAAATATGTAGGAAAAGCAAACCACTTTTAAAAATAAGGAAACTTCAGGATGCCATCTTTGATTTGTGCTTTTTGTATGTGACAATTAGAGGCTTGATCCTGACAGTGTTTTCTACTGAGTGCAGATACCTGTCCTGAGACAGGAAGCGCTAACGCCAGCAGCTACCCAGCTGCAGAAACATTACAGCCCAGCAGAGCCTGACTAACCTTGACTCGAAGCATGCAGCTTCTCCAGTAACCACCATGACAGATTTCCTTGCAACCTCCCGGACTAATACCGACAGCTTGCACCCTCCCACTCCTCCTGTACAGACTGGGCTCCTCCTGGTGGCCCCCAGCTTGTGTGGGGCACAGGGGCAGGGGCACACTGCTCGTGGGGGACGGCGCACGCCTGTCCCCTCCTGGAGCCCATGGACAAACACTTCCCAAAAGGCTGCCTGGTGGTGGCTGGTTGCACCGGTACTGCTGTCTCTTCTACTCCACCTACTAGAAAAAACATAAGATAGAAAAGGATATGTTTGGTACTAATTTGTAGGAAAGAAAACTGGTGTTATTTTAAGAACTGCTCCTTATGTAAGTAGGGTATTTTGTGCCATTCGAATAGAAAGAATGTCCATGGAGATTAAAGCTTCTGTAAAAAATAAATTAAATAAATAAATAAATAAAATTCCCCTAACTACTAATTAGCAGCACAAAAAGGCAAGGGCAATTATGTCTAGACTGCTCTCTCACTTGACCTTGGCAACAAGAAAAAGCTAAGTTGTGAAAAATCTCCCTCCATTCCCCAGCAGTTTTGTGAAGTCATAATAATTCAGAAAAATCATCACCAGTAGTGCTGAAATAATTCCTTTATTGCTATGGCACCACAAAACCTCAGTGCTTTATGCTGATTTATGATTATTTAGCTTGTGTTTTGAACAAGCACATCCTGCAGACCAAGCTACACCTCGCTTGTCAGGAAGGAGAAGCACTTTTTTGTAAGCTTGCCCGTGCAGAGTTACAGAACTGAGGCACAAATCATGGCCAGCAGCGGGGGGGCTGGAGGGAGCAGCCTTCCTGCAGATGACAAACCTCTCAAGACTGACAGCCAAGACTGGTTGTTTTAAGAGCCCTCCAGACTGTCCCTGGGATTCTGGTCAGGAACTGGCCGAAGTGCTTGTACTGGGTGTTTCATAAGTTCACTGAGTATAAGGAAAAAAATTGTGTGCTGTGGCTGAAGAAAAAACAAAAAGTATATATTAGTTATGTCTCCACTGAGGTATCCCTAGATTTTTCGATTTCTAACTTTGATAGGTTTTGGCTAGACCTGCATTCAGTGGGTGAGCCCCCTCGGCTGGGAGGCCCAGGCTGGTTCTAGGGAAGCAGGATGGTGCCTGAAAGACACCAATGCTACACTGCCTGTCTTTTTAAATGATGCTGGCCATGTAGCGCTTGAAGCGTTCAGATAACAGCCAAATTTGTTTTCTAGAAATTCCAGTACAGGAACATGACCTTCCTGGCTGACAACAGCTGATAGCAGCAGCGCCTCACCCTCATAAAGACTGTCCACATCTTCCCTGATAAGGCTCGCTTACGACCAGCTTCAAGAATTACCAGCATAAGTTTTCTTCAAAAAGCAAAAATGAGTAGGCTGAACCATAAGCAAGGCAAAATGGAAAAAAAAAAATGTACTAATGTCAAAGAGAAGACATTTATGCAAGTGTAACACGGACAATCTCCAAGTCACTACCGGCTTCAAAGACAGACCAGGAAAACTTACCCTTCTATATTTAACAGCTGCAAATTCTGCCTGATGCAGACCCTGTTATCGGCATCTTTGCTATTGTAAATGCTGATTGCTGAACGCACTGTAACTGGTGACATTACCAAAATCTGCTGAGGAACTGCGACGGCACCGAACACTGCATATTAAGTACGAGAGCGCGCGATCTGCAGTGTCTCTGCAGCATATCTGCTTTGTCATATGGCTCAGTTGCTTTCAGATTTCCACATACACTTCCCAGAACTAAAAATATTCTCAACTCTCAGTAGTCTACAGCCAACACAACCAACCCGTGAAACCACTTCTCTCCACAGAATAACAAAACTGTGTATTAAATTTTATAGGGATAAGGACAGATGAAGGAAGCATTGCAAGAGTCCAATTACTAGACTGTTTTAAAAAGTGATGGTTCACCAGTAGATGTGCAATGAAAGCAAAGTTGCTTCTGAATGATATAGTTTCTTTAGAAAAAACAAGGCACAATGCAGAAGTACAATTTATTGTTGATTAAATAATTACAGTACAGTGTTATACTTCCTGCTGACGCTCTGCAAGCTAAACTGCAACTGAAGTGAGATAGAAAATGTTAAAGAATAAAAATGCTGACAGGACAATATGCATATTAGCACTACTGGATGTTATCATCGTTGATACAAAAGAAGATACACAACTGCCCTCCTATAATCTTAGGTTATGTGGCAACCAACTAAAACAAAAGTGTACACCAATTTTATTTACTTGAGTTGACTGCAATAGCCAGTAAAGCTATCCCCATCGTGTTGCAGCAATCTGCACGGGAGAAGAAAATTACTGTGAAATAGATCCCATCATTCCAAAAGCTTGATTGAGAGCCAAGCTTCTTCCAAATGTGGCTGTTTCTAAAGTAAGAGTAGCCATCCAATTACTTCAGCTTTCTAATCCTGAATAGGTTTTCTATTACCACTAATAATACACGTATTTGTGTACTTGAAAGAAGATTCCCGTGCATATATAACATCCAGGGATGTTACAAAGTACATTAATTGGATAGTGTTTGGACAATTCAAACGCATTTTGTGTAGGAACATTTGTATTCAAATGCAGATTAGAACACATACTAGGATGGTTTGAACAATGATACACATTAGCTGTTAATTGATATCTCTATTAAGCCTTTACTCACACCCAGACTTGTTAGCGGTTGGAAGCTGTAAGACGTACAGTACTTACTGTTTCCTCAACTTGATCAGGGTGGGGGGAGAGATTGAAAGAAGGGAGGAAAAACTGCAAACCTTTCAGTTTCAGAAAGAACGCTCAGCGTTAGCAATGCCTTCCTCTATCACGCTACTCTGAAAGTTGTAATAACATGAGCTAGCAAGAAACCAATAGCTCATAAGTGCGAAAGTATAAAACTGTTGCACTGTACACTGCTTTTCCAAAAAAAAAAAAATAATCTCTGACTACCTATGTTTCCATTATTCAGCAACTGTGACCAGCACTGTCATACTCAGTGGCATATCTGTGGAGCAAAGCATTTAGTTTCTCGGTATGTCAAAAGCCATGTCACGGCTGAAGGAAGTAAGAGAGCTGTCTCTGGTTCATGTCATGTTTCAAAACAAAACCAGGGGATGTGGTGACAGGCAAGGAATACATACTCTGAATCAACTGCAGACAAAACTAAAGTTATACACAAACTCTCTGCTTGGTGTGCAATCCTGTAAATTTATATATTATGTGGTGCATTTACATAGCGCAAACCACACAGCCGCAGGAGCTCACGCTGAGTATTCTGAGAAACCTTCCCACAAGCTAAGTAAATTAATGATTGGGAAGGTACTGTCAGGTCTGGCTTCCCAACACTGGTAGGAATTTTAAGTGTCAGAAGAACTTATTTTTCACTATGCCTGTAAGCTTTCTCAGTTGTCTCTGGTTCCGTAATGTACTACACACCGAAGCAAAGTGACAATAATGTGACTGAACTTTAACTGCCCTGTGGCTTATTTGTCTAGTACCATGTCATTTTGATGCAGGTGCTTTATCCATTCTCTGAATTAGAATAAAAGAAATCAGATGGCTGGAATCCTACATGATTGTGAAAAAAAGAGGAGATTACTCCGATCAACAGCAAAAATCCCACAAGCAGAGGTTGTATTCCCAATTATCTTGCTTAGCAGAATGCCTGCAAACACCTAGTAGGCCAGAAAGGGTAGCTGTGACTGGAAAATAGGGCAACTCTTTAAAACCTGCCATATTCCTGAGATTGCTGGCCATTTGTAAATATAGTTTATTCCTACAAATATATCCACACTGCACACTGTCCCCTACTAATTTGGGTACCAGAGAAAGTACAGATCTCTGCACAGGTCAGCCCACCCTACTTCTCATCAGCAATGCTCAGCTGTTTGACTAATTCACTGCATTTGTAAGGGATGTTGCATTCTGGTTATCTTACCAAACACGGATTTGTAGTGCTGAAGCCTGCAGCTGTGTGTGGCACACGGCGGCTCTGGCAGAGTAAGCAGTGTCAGAGCTGAAAGGATGTAGTGACTGCAGTGAAAGCTGAGAGCGCTCAGCACTCAGCAGAGCCGCACCTATGCACGGGGGTGGCTTGGGGTGCAGGTGCATGCTCCTGGAAAAAACATACTGAATTTCCACCTTTGTCCCGTCTTGGGCCAGATGCTTTTTTGAGGTATTGCTGAGTCCACACATTTGCCACTCAGGGCTGTATTTCTCTTCATGAAGCAAATTAGCCCCATGGCAAGCTCTTACACAATGACAACCAGACAGCTTCTGAGATCTGAGTCAGATCAAGAAATCTATGCACTACTCAGAAGTTTGCTCTACAGGTATAGCGTGACATTTTTTCCTTTATCTCACTATGAAAATCTCCTGTTTAGAAAATAGGGCCCTCTACACCCTTCTGAAAAACTTCTAAAAGAGAGAGTGGCTTGCAGGGAATTGTGGCAGGAACAACCAAGGGTGTAGATGGTCGGATGACACAATTCCACTCAGTTAAAATTCATAGATAGCATTCGATGAAGCAATCTTTTGTTCTGCTGCAACAGAGCAAATCATTTCCACAAGAATGGGCACAAGGAAAAAACCTTTAACGCAAAACCTGCTCCAGGATAATGAATTGTCTTACCAGATGTCCTGACTCCTTTTAGCCCTTCCGGGCTCCACTGTACTCAAGGACTGCCACCCTCAGCTTTCAAAGTCAGACCTTTGCAGCAAGTGAAGTGCGTATCCTGTCAAACCCCGCTGCAGCAAGCTGCGTAACAATGCTTGGCAAAACCGTGCTGCAGTAGCCATGAGCAGTTGTTTGATCACAGCGCGGCAGCAAAGGCGGGTACGGGTCACTTCCTCGCACTCCTCTACCCTCCGTGATGTGGCTGATAACTCTTGACAGGGATAGGCGCAGAGGGTGACCGACCGCGGTGCAGCCATTTGAGCCGACGTGGAATACAAAGTAGATTCTGGGGATCAGTGTCAGCCACCATTTCAGCCAGGGGCAGGCTCCATTTTGCTCTGTGTCACTAAGAACAGATAGACCCATTCAGAGGGCATTTAAAGGCCATGCAAATCAGTTTTAAATGTATAATTTTTGTGATATGGTTAATAATATCTTTTATTGTGACTTCTAAGTGCAGTATGAAGAGTTCTCCTTACTGAGTGAATGCTGCCTTTTGTTTTAAAAGAAGAAACAAGGACACAGGAAAAAAA
>NC_048900.1:17514851-17609991 GCF_011077185.1 Oxyura jamaicensis | reverse complement strand
AAAAAAAAAAAAAAAAACACTAAGACTGTATCTGTCTTGCTCCCCCACAAGCAGAGTCTGCTCCTGTTCCATATACATAAATGGTAAAATTACCACTGATTTCCTTGCGTCCTAAGTGCTACAGCTATTTACATACCAACAAAGACTCTTCTGCATTAACAAAACATTTGCACAATGTAGGAAACTGCACAGAGGTGGCTGACAGAGAACAAAGAACACAGAAGCAGAATAACAACTAATGCAGGAGAATTTTACCACATACAGAAAAAAAATTACAAATGTTTTTAGCAAATGCCATAGTGAAAGATTTTCCAATAGCTATACCATTTAACAGCAAATTATCTTCTCCTGAAAATGGGAGTAAACGCAACAGCTTTAAGTTAACCGTTTTAACACTGCATGCAAAGCTAACTTGCAGATATTCACATTTGCTAACACCTAAATTAGACGTTATATAGCTGTCAATGTAATTCAATCTTTCCACTTGAAGATTCAGGGAAAGACAAAAATTGTAAATTTGTGTTTGTGTATTTAAAAGTGAATTTGCTCTAGAACTCCTAGCCTAGCTAAAAAAATTATTCAGATGTAGTTTTAAAAGCTGATGTGAATTTATTTATGTTCCTGGATAGAGAATTGACAATAAGTGACTGGTTTTTGCATAAAGAGAGCAAAACATTTATTTCTAGGCTGACCATTAACCCAAGGCAAAGGTCTACCAAAGAGGTATCTTTGTGAAATACTCTGTTTCCTTTAATGTTACTTTGGCAAAAGATGCTTTCAAAATCATATTTTCTTTGCTCCTGTGACTTTGTATTTGGAAGCCCAAGTGTATTGCCAAAACTAAAGAAGCACATTTATATGCACTTTCACCAGAAAATTCAATTGCTGGGCACAGAAGAGGTATGGCTGTTTGCAGACAAGAGACAAATAGCTTTGCACCAGCAACTTTCTACCACAGCATCCTGGTCAGCCCCTGGAAGCCCGTTTCATAGCCCATACGAACTGAGCTCCCACAGATTTCAGTAGGTATTTTTCCTCCAGTAAAGACTAAAAGAGCAGATGCCATCAGGCTGCACTCTCACAGGGTAAGAACTGTTTCACAGCACAAATAAGGTGTGAAATCTTTTTAAGGTTTCATAATTGGTATTTCTGAGCCCAACCCTACAGCTGTTCACCCTGCTTTGAAGTGACAATGCTTACACCAGCGCAGTATGAGGAGGCAGGGAACAACGCAGCCAAGCCGGTCTGCATGGCGCTCGCAGCCCAGCCCTCTGGCCAGGCCCCGGCTGCGCAGACCCCACGGGGGACAGAGCCTGCATGGCTGCTGGGGAAACCGTGAGAGGTTTCCACATAAATCACACCAGGTGCTGGCTCCTTTCAAACACCCACTGTGTGTGAGCTTACCCTGACTGTGCCGATACCGACACGAGTTGACTTCGACAACCAGCCAGCGGGGCAGGCACCTGTCGTGGTGCTGGTGCTTAACCACAGCCCTGCGCCTCACGCCTCGGTGCTGCCCAGGGAGCTGCGGGCAGAGGTCCCCCCAGCACCGCCTCTGGGGGCGCAGCGCCCTGCCGAGACACCGGGGGGCTGCGCCCTGCCTGCTGCCGCCCTCTGGAGGGCAGCCCCCTCAGCGGCCCTGGGCTTGTGGAGAGCCAGGGCTGGGCGCTGCGGCACCCGAGGCCGCACAGGGCCGGCTGCGCTCCCTCGCCACCGCTTCTCCCGGCACGGCGTCCTCCGCGCCCAGGAACCGCCGCTGCCCCTGCCTCCAGCCGGCTCCAAACAAATAAACAACAACAAAAAATCCCAATAAATGCCAGTATTTTTGTATAAATATCAGTGGATCTGTGAGGGCTGGGTCATTAATGACACTTACTGAGGGGAGTGAATCGCAGCCTGACGTTCCCCACAGGGCCTGACAGGAAACCAGCCTGCACCTCAGCTGGGGTGACATCGTCGAATATATTTAACGTACTTAAATTAACATACTCAGATGCTATAAGTATTGATTCACACATTATTAGGAATGCAGTACTGCTCTAGGAAAGGTTATCAGAAATAAATTAAACAACATCAGACATAAATCAACCATCTGGTCCACTTTTGTACATACTAAATACCTTTATACCTTTTTTCTGTATCTGTCTGTACCACACAGGTATACTTGGTAGTCCTCTTTCAGCTGGCAGACTGCTCAGTACAGATTGGCCTGTCCCAGCACAGGCCTCTGAGAATACTTATCAAAAGCAGTTTAAAAAGAAAAAGACAAAGTCATGTGAACCTGCTGTCAAAGGATTCTGTTTGAGTTGGGCAAGGTGGACTGAAGCTGTTTCCCCCCTCATGCCAAAAGCAGAATACAGTGCAGGCCTGTCCCACGAAGAGAGGATTTACAGCTTTTATTACGTGTTACAGATAATCATAATATGCTTTATCAATATGGATCAAAGGAAATATACACAATTAATGTGAACATACTGTATTACTAAATCAGTATTACCATGAGAATGAAAAAGATTTTTACCAGGCTAGAAGACTGCTTATATCTGGCTAATCTATGTTTTCTGGTGTTGTTTTGTCTTTTTCAATTGTTTATAAATAGTCTTGCTATCTTGTATCTTGCAGTTCTAGAGCTGAGGCAGTACAGCACAGGCATCAAAAATCTCACCAGAATTCCCAATTTGATATATATACTATGACTAAGATTTTAAAAAATTAAATTCCAGACAACTTCAGTCTCAAATCTCTTAAGTCTCTTAAATTTCTCATAAATTTCTGTATATCAAAAACCTCTAATATACTTCTCCTGAGGTCAATTAACTCCCCTAAATTATTTTTTAACATATACCTAAAATACATTGGTAATTTACAAACAAGTTTCCAGGTTACGTTATTAGAAAGTAAACAAGTCTTTGGTAAATACCTACTACTCTCTTCTTTACTCAGTTTAAAAAAATAAAATAAAATAAAATAAAATAAAACATTTTAAATCTAGATTAGCTGATTTTTTAAATAATTATTTATATAACGAATAAGGCTTATATGGTGCAATGCTGAATGAAATGAAAGGGTGTATGTAGAAAACTTGAATGATGCTTTCAGGTTGCAAGTCCTGTTAATTTTGTGTTCCTGTTCTGGCTCACTTTCTTTTTTTGTGCCCTTCAGCCAGGTTGAGGAAGCTGAATCTGAATGAGGGCTTTCTACTGAATTATATTTCCAACATTTAAAGGTGTCAACAAGTCTAGAAAATACTGTCTAGTTAAACAACACATTCTACAGTATGTATTGGATTGTATGCTAAAAACTACAGCAAACCAATTAGTATAAGGTTGAAATAATAAATTAGAGTTGCAGTATTTCCTAAAAAATGTCTGCTTTACCACTTGTGTAGTAAAACAGAAAAAACTACCCACTATACATGCTTGCACAAGTTGTAGGTGACTGCTTGCTCCCAAAGGAAACTTAAAGGCACAGGCCATAGGTAATGTGAATGAAAGCTAGTTAACAAATGTTGGCTTCTGCTTTATTACAAAAATCAAATTAGAAACTGAATGCATGAACTGGTATTTTTACTATTTGCATAAAGAATGCCTTCACTTTGACTAAAAGATACTATGCCATGTCCTTTAAGAAAAGTAAAAGCACTAAGCAGGACCCGTAATTTCAGAGGAGAAATGAAAAAAATATATCTGTTTCAGGTGTGGCTTACAGAGTTTGGGGGATTATTTTAAACATGTCCAAGAAATTATCAGATTATTTTTAATAATTATTACAGTTTTACTGTTCTACTACATTTTTAAAATCATCTGTCTAGTTAAAGGATCAATTACATTTGAGACAATAAATAGTATACTTTACAATAAATAATATTCAAGTCAAAGTATTGTACATACAAAATAATGTAACACTGTAATAGGATCTTCAAGATCAAATTCATTTCTATATTCTGCAGCAAAAATAACATTTCTAGTAGGAATTACTTATAAACCTAGCAAGATCTACACATTCAAATGTGTGTAAACAGCTTAACAAGGTTTATTATGCTTCCAGAAAAGCTATGCTTTTACAGTAGGTTTTCAGCTAAATGTTATATATTTACTACCATATTATGATAACAGTGCTTGCATTTAGCTCCATGACAAATTTTAATTTGAAAAAAAAAATGGAGTGCCATTATTTACAAAGAAAATTAACTTTTCTTTTGCTTCACAAGTGACTATATCTGTGTGTGAACAAAATGTTAGGGCGAGGCATTCCAGATGAACTGCAGCTAAGGTTGGACGAGGATGATTTCGTGATGAACTGTGAAGGTCCTGGCAACAAACACCTAGAAATGATATACAAAAATACAGCAGAATTTACACATAAGATAATATTCAAGAGTGAAAGAATTAAGAGCCATACCTTATAATTGTTGTATGCAGGAAAATAAGTGCAATAAGCACTACTTACAAAACATACAGAGCACTAGGCATTAACTAACTCAGAAAACAGATCTTAAGGTCAGAGAGAGTCTTAGCAAAATTTCAGGATATTGTATGACAACCAAGTCTTCTTAAAGCACGAAGGCAAATTAAACAATGGCATTCTGTGCAACACTACTATCAAAAATCAATATTTCATGCTTTGTTATTATAGTAGTACTTGATTAATTTAAATTGAGTAAAAACTGCAGTTGTTGTTAACTATGTTATTAAAAGTAAAGTTGTAAGAAAACATTTATTAGAGGAAAAAAATAGAATTATTCAGTTTTGGTTTCCTGTTCTAATTCCCTAAAAGTACACATGCTATCATCACCACTCTAGTAAAGCAAGAAACAATGATGCTACAGCATAGTAAGTCACATCAGTGACTATTTATCCTTTAAAATTCAGGCAGTTATATAGTACGTATCTTACATAATACTACAAAAAACATTTATCATGTCTAATATTTATTCTTAAATCAGTTTCATGTTATCATTTCCTAGTAGTTTCAGAAGTATGAGTACATATGAGTACAGTAAGTGTGCAGAAATAACATCCACACTAAATCAGAGTTTCCTAATGAATGATGTCAGTGTTAAGATGGATTAGCGTAACACATTGTATAAATTATTGCTTTAAAAATGTTGCATCATTCTAGTGAATCATATTGATTAATGATGAATAAATTAAAACACTGATCCTACTAATCACATTATTATCAAATGTTATTATCACCAAATCATTTTTTCAACAATTTACCAAAAAAAAAGTGTGATTTGGTATGGGTTGGTGGTGAGCTTGACAGTTCACTACCTCAGCAGACTAAGTCCTGCATTTGCTTGATCTTAAAATGAACAGTTCTGATGCTTCTGTAAGAATACGCCATAAGATTACTTAGCAAGCTGTAAGGATATAGCAGTAGATGGTATTTTTCCTCATTTCTTAAATTTTGTAACATGGGTGCATTTATCAAAAATGAGAAAGGTCTGGCTTTTTGCACAGTTTATTTTTTAGCTATTATTTGAAAGAGGTTTTTGTATATTTTTTGAGGTCTGTTGTTTTACTTACACTTAAGTTTGCAAGAAAAATGTACATTAATGCACCTTTACATTAATACTTTAATCTCTTCATCACATACTGTGCATTTACAGTTAAGAGCTGGAACCAAGAACAAGTCCAGAAAGTGAAAAAAGAACTCTGTGGCTTTTTTCGTTAGACCTTTTTTCCCTCTCCACACAGAAATCTATTTTCCTAAATAAAGAGGTATCTATTTGCTAACCGTGAAGCCTTTAGTTATAAACACAAACCTCAAAAAAAAAAAAAAAAAAATTTTTTACCCAAAAAAAAAAAAAAAAGAAAATTATTAAAATTAGATTTTATAAAATCTTGAAAAAATAACCTTGTAAATTTATTAAATTATACTATGATCTCTTGCACTTCATGCAATTTTCCTGTCACTCAAGAAAACTGTTGGTAGTAGTACAGTTTCTTACATAATTTAGAAACAGAAACCTAGATGATGGAAAGTGAAATAGTACTGTGGTTCTCCCATTTCTAGAAAAAAGTTCACTACTTTACATATTGTGGGGCAGGCACCATGGGCAAGAGCATTTATTTCCACACATACCTTCATTTCACAGATTCAGAATATCATGGTTAACTAGCATATTGTTTTATACATAGTAGAGATGGAGATTAATATAAAGCCATTAACTTCAGTCAGAGTTGTCATGCCACCACACTGTTGAAGAAATATCATTATCTAGGACATAACAGATCCTAGATCCCTCTAGCCTGCGAAAGTTATGAATAAACTTCCATTCAGTATCAAAATAAACACAGAAACGAGAGATGAAAATGTCCTGTTGGATCATACACTTCACTGCTTTCCAAATGCATGATTGCTAGCTGCAGTACATAAGAGTAATTTCATCTGATAAGTTTGAATAGTTTGCGGTTGGTTATGAAGAAAATTTTTCTGCAGTATTAACAGTAAAAGCAATAAAAACTTCAGGCCTGAAGATTTTGTACTCTCTACTACGCTAAATGACTTTACCCTATTCCTGCGACAACTCAGTAGATGTTAATACTGAATATGAATTTTTTTGTGACTAAGATACTTCTACTTTTGCTATGACTAAATTCAGTTTCTAGGTGGTTTTAAATTATGTTAGATGGCCTTAAGATTCATATGACAGTAACAAATGAGTTCAGTGTATCAAATAACCAGCCTGAGATATACCAAGTACACAATTAAGTCATAAAATAAATTTAACAGATAATATATCAAAGGTTCGCTTTTCACATGGTATTTAACTCATAAAGCCCTTCTATGATATAGTGTCTGTAAGATGCTTTATATAAACAAAGCATTTGTAAGTTTATATATATAATCATGCAAATTGCCATTATGGATAGAAATTGGAACCTAAGTAATTTGAAACTTACATTTAATTTTCCATCTAAGACCGTTGAATTAGAGATCATCGACTCCCACAGTTGGAGCATTTTCAGAAATCCCTACACTGACAATATAATCCTTATTGTATCCAGTAGGAGAACTAAACCAGCCAATGCAGAATCAGGTAAGTGCCAAATATTTTTTTCTTTTTTACTATATGATGCTGTTTTGCAAGGTTTGAAAATATATTTATGCTCTGTGAGATGAAATAATAAAGCTTTAAAACTGTAGGTTTTGGAAGTCAACTTTGCAAAACTGTGCAATACAGTAAATCAGATGGCACTTACCTGACCCTTGGCTGGAGTTGTGCCCCTATAGCATCCCACTGCGAATGTGAAGCCAGAAGTATCATACATGTTAGGATACCTCTAAGAATGCAAATCTGGAATCACTGACTTTGAGGGATCTGAGAAGCGGAAGAAAGGAAATTTTCAGTTCGCTTTACAGAAAGCTTCTGCTGCAGCTACTTGGGCAGTAGGCAATCAAGGCTTTAATAAGGGTAGTTTCACCCAAATGCTATATAGCATTTTTTTTCATCGCATTTCATGAGTGAGCTAGAGAGCTTAGAACAAAAGAATCAAGGATCAGGGGAAATGTTGGGGTTTATTGCCCCCCCCCTTTTTTTTAATACTTAGTGAATGAGGCTTAAAGGGAAATGTAGCAGTAACAGCAATATTATCTTTAATCATTATAATTTTGAATGAGAACATTGAAATACATACCTTGTATCATCCCAGCTGGGGCTAATTCCAGTCAGTGATCCTCTGGAGCCGGATGAATATTTGTAAACCACTAGCAGGCAGTGTTTACAAAGCTGTACTATCCGTTGGCAACACTGGAGTTGCTCTGGAGTCACCACGTCTGCACTTTTACCGAATATGGTTTCCCAAGAGCTCCTGTTATGGAAACAGACACGACTTCATGTTTTCTGCCACACACTGCAATCTGAGAGCTTTACTGCTTTATATCGGATTTAACAATAAAGGGACAAAAGAAAATGTATGAACTTGCCTGTTTACAGGAAAAGAGAGTCCAAAACACATGTTAAAAAGTTAATCTTCATATGTGAAATGTCCACAAATTACTTTTCGTTTGGTGTATTCCTTAAGCATTTACAGGGCCATTACTTAGTTTTAGCACGTAAAGATTTACTGTCACATAATTGTAGATGGTGTCTTACAAGAGGAATGACAAAAAATGCAATTTTTAACAGGCTACAACCTGTATGCAAATATGATGTGATATTAAGGAAATTAATGAGTAATGTATTATTTTTAAGCATCTACATAGATTAATAATCTTTACTTTTATTTTAAGTTCATGATACTAAGAAGAAGCAAATACTAAAAGAATATAAAGATTAGTACATGCTTTTTCTTACCCAAATAGTCATAAGAGGAAAGTTACTTAGTCATTAAAATACTACTTATTGTTCCACCTGCTCATATGGGGTTGGTCTTTTTCTATTACGAAATGGTGGTGATCTTCTACCATTAAGTGCAACATGTGAGGTATATCTACAGAAGCTTTCTTTTTTGAAAATGTGGACCAGAATACTTTTCTTTCCTTAAAGAGCCATTTCTCTTTCATAATATTATTATTAAAGTTAAACAAAAAAACACGTACCATACCACTGTGAGCCAGGGATGTTTTATCCCAGTACCCGTTAACACCTGTGTTTGTGTTTATGTTATGCTCAGTGCGGAAATCTTATTGGATTATAAACCATAATATATGTTCTAAAGACAACATGGTCCCTGTGAAGACCTCTTTTTCCATCAAAACATTATCTAGTAGCACAGATGGCTTGTAAGCTTGAGGTTTTTTATTTGGTTATGAAAGAACCACTTCACAGAGTGAGGAAAATTTGCTGCATCCATTTTTGGGGTTCAACATAGCATCCGGGATGATTTAGTCCTGTCCCACTGAGATCAGTAGTAGATTTTGCATCCCTGAGGTAAGAAGTTTGTTCTTAAAACAATGTGTTTTAGTACATATCAAAGAACCAGCATGTCTACTTCATCCTAATGAGATTTTTAAAATTACACTTTATTATGATGCAATTGTGAACGTTAATGTCTGAAACATAAGTTGTATGTATATCTAACTGATTTTTCAGCCTGGATCCCTAGTCTAAGTAGCATGTTTGAGCTGAAACTGTTCAGTCCTACAGAATTGCTACTACACACATAATTTTAAAGTTAGAGAAGCATTTCTCTCCTTAATTCTTATCCATATAATGAATTAAGTAATACGGTTTCTAAGGCATCAAGTCTGTTTATTTAATAAGCAGAATAATTATACTACTTAAAGAATTACTGCTTTCTTTAATGTATTTTTCTCAATATTGTTTCCTGTCCATGAAATTTTCACATTTGCTATTACGTGAAAATTAATCTGTCTTTATTCTTTCCTCCACTACGTGACATCTGGTGGAAAGCAGCAAGATGAAGTCCTAAGTATTACATTCATTCACCAGATTCACAGTGTTGCACATAATTATATTCTAATTTAACCTATAAATCTCCAAAATCTCTTGCTAGAAACTCTCCTGATAAATTTCTTAAACTCTGGGCTTTGAGGTCTATAATCACTTTCTGACAGTTAAGAGGGATTTTATCAGTGAAGAGGAATATGTGGCCTGCTATAATTATGTCTGATTATGAGCACAGTGATATACAATTACAAAACAAAGATTGATATTTGGAAATTTATATGAAATCTCATTAAAATTCACACATATGTGTCTGTGCAGTCTCTGCTATATGCTACACAGACTCAGTTCATAGTCCGTTATCCTGCAGTCAATAAGGACTGGAGTACTGTTACCCAAGGAAGCTGTTTATTTGTTATGCTGTAGCTTTAGTTTCCGTACATCAGTAAGAAATCATTGAGCCCTTGCTAGTTCCAGAGGTGAGTATTATGCTTGGTTGTGCAATATTGTCAATTACATCTCATTCTTTTTAAAACCATCTGAAGTCAACTGGTTCTACCAGTTTTCTATTATTAATTTTAATTGTTTACTATTGTCCTGGTTTGAGTTAGGACAGAGTTAATTTTCCTCCCAGTAGCTGGTAGGGTAAAGCAAAGCCTACAAAAAACAAAGCTCTACAAAGCCATCTACATCAAGGTTATTTCACTGAGGTTTTCTTTGTTTCTTTGCCCGTTCTTTTTACTAAAATAACATGTGCCTAGCAGAGAACTAACTGCAAGAGGCTATGACCTCTGTTCTCCAGAGACACACATGTTATTAATAGTGAAAGTGCCATATTGCTTGATATATTTTCACATACTTGTGTTGTTTCTTAATTAGCATGTTAATACTCCTTCCAAACTCCCGTCCCCAGAATCTACGTGTGCCCTACGTTTATTCCAATCTGTTCTTTGAAATGACAAAATTAATGCTAAGGATGACTGATGAGAAGCTGGCCTCTGCTACAGAGTTGTCTTAAGGTCTGTGTTGAGGATTACATGGTAAGAGTGATGCTTGCAACTAAATAAACAGCCTACTGACGAGGTACAAACATCCTTTTGGTTTGCTTACTTCTGTGAATTTTGTAGTAGGTATATTACTTGTTGAGTGATCTCTACACATACTGAGTATTTGTATATTTTTTTTACAGTATTTTTTAGAAACTTTTACAGAGGACTCCTCTTACAAGGAATTTGATATTTGTCAAAGAATTTAGTTCCATTCTGTAGTCAGCTGAGTCTTGCTCTGCATGTACGAAGGCATTGCAAGATGTGAAATCCTACTCTTCATTGAACTCTTCTGCTGGCTTGAAGACTGTTCTTCTGAGCCAAGTGAATAATAGAATTGTTTAAATGTTTTTAACAAAAAAAAAGGTTGTAGAAGAAAAAAATCTGAAATGAAAATTTTCACGCATATTAGAAGATCTGCAAAAGGACACACTAAAAGTAAGATTCAAGATAGTAACAGCATTATTGAAAGAGAATGTATTTATAATATTTTATGACAACAGAAATTGAACTTTGACTCAAGAATTCACACATCTCTTTTGGCATGAAGAAGAGCCCCTGCAGCTGTTGAGGATTATGCAAAGGAAACATTTTAGATTGGAAACACAGGAGCTTTAGATTGGAAACACGGCCTTTTCTCACTCTAGTTTTAAAACTTTTGGAACATGCTGCATTCCCAATAGATACCTCCAGCAAGTCTTAGGACTGACATTATCTGCATGTTCCCACAGCACATGTCAGTGAATGAAAAAAAAAAGAGAGAGAGAGAGACTTAACAGCTCACACAAAAAACAAACCTTCCACAATGAAGAAGATCATAGTAAAAGAAACAAACTGATGACCTTTTGGATACTCTCAGATCCCTCATTATTGTTAGCACATTATTCTGTTCTGTTGGGAGACAATTGACAAGTGCACTACACTCATTCTCTACCTACGACAAATGACTATAAGTGAAGAATATGTTGAGCTGATTCCTTAGTACATACAATAGCCATCAGCACACTGTGTTTCTTGCAGTTAATTTTTAATAAATCTCTTAAAATACCTTATGCAAGCTACTTCAAACCCCTCCTATACTTTATACGTTGCATATACTTACAGAGAAAATGTCTTCTTGTATGCAATATATTTCATATTTACACATCCATATTTTCATTTTATCAAGAAGTTTGGAGGGGAGATTGCTTTATACCAATTATCTGTTTCTCTAGATCTGTCTAGAATGTCAATGAATGCCATTGATTTCAGTAATGTACATTTTGGACTATAGGATACTGGACTTTTAAAATATGGCTTCATCCTTTTTCTCTCCATTAAAAAAAATTATTTGCAACCCAAACCAAAACCATCTGCTTACCTCAGTGTGGACGTTTCCTAGTCTGCATATACTTAAATTCCCACCAGCATGTGAAACAGCAAATGTAATCAAGCACAAAAATTCAAACTCATTATTTGTAAATCACAGAACTGATATTGCTTTTGGCAAGAGATATCAGCTGCACCTGTGGCCGATTTTTTCCCTTGCAAGTCTTAAGATGATTATGATTTTGTACAGGGTAAATCCACATTCAACAGTGCAGGCCAGACGCCTAAAAATGTGGAGTATCCAATTGAAAGAGTCAAATAAAACCTCAGCTGTTTTGAAAATTACTTTATTTCCTTAGATTATTATCTTTGTAAAAACCTTACTAAATGTCCTCTTCCATAACTGAAACGGTTAGCCTAGGTTATTAGATTTCTGATTATACTGTATCTTTACATTGTTTTAAAACAAGTTCAATGTATTACAGTGTTCTCTTGAATGAAAATGAACAAAGTATGCCATCATTATTTGTAGCTGTGAAATTATGAATATTAAAATAATAAGTAAAATGGGCTTACCCTGAATTACAGAAACAGTTCCACAGGCCTTGACCATGGCTCCAAAGTAAGCGATTAAATACACGGTTGAAGAGACGGTACAGGTGTAAGTTTTCAATGTCTGGAGCCTTCCAGACATGCTGGAGGACTGCACGAACGCTTGTCTTGACTATATCCAAAAGCTAAGAAAGAGTATTTGAATCAAGTCAAAGCAAAGGCAGATTGCAAAACCTAAAACCAACTGTTCTCTGATTCACTGCACACACAGCTGACTGCATAGCTATAAATTCTCACACATGTCTACATTTCATTTCTGTGCATTCATCAGCAAATTTTTATGAGATGCTTTTTCTGTCAATAACATTTTGGAAAACCAAATCAAAATATAATATTTTTATTGCTTTCCTATTTTTTTTTAGTCTGTTGAATACTAGCTAATTTAAATGACAAAAAACATTTAAAAGGAAACAAAAATGGATACAATTAGAGACTAAAAGCAACATAATTAACAACCCAAATATTATATGCTTGAAGATTCTCTCTTCTTCTTTCCCCCCTCCCTTTTTAACATACAAGCTACTTTACAAGAATTAGAATGTCCTGAAAAGTTAAAGCTGCTTTTGGTTTAATATCCATTGAAACTCAGCATTACCCTAGATCAAACTAGTTTGGTTTAGCAGTAAACAGGGTAGCGAAATAAATATGGAAAAAGAAACGGGAAGATATTTAAAACATTATTGTTCATAGAGATTTAAGAGATTTATTATATACATTTAATATATTTTAATATATTTACATGCAAATGTGCAAAGATACTGAGCAAAGAAAATAAGCTTCTAAGCTGCATTCAGTGGAGCAGAGTTTTTACCCAGGAAGTCTTAGCTACTCAGACACTCATAGGCATACATCCAACTCTCCAGGCTCTGATTTGATATACCTTTGCACACCCCACTGAACTGGGACACAAAGATGTCCCAGTGATTCACCACACTTGTTTTTACATCTATAAGTTCTCTTAAGTCAGTCTTTTAAGTTCCCTCCATAGTCCCTGGGGGCAAACAGGCTGCAGAGCACCTTGACTTCTGTTTATTTAGATACTGTCACAAAAACCAGGAATAGGAAGTAGTACTTTCCCGAATACTGAAGTAGTATTTAGGCCCCTCACTGGCACTCTACTTCATACACTCAATATTTCCCCAGGAAACTGTCAGATGCATATGACAAATGGATTCATATGGTTGAATATTTGACTCTCAAAAGGTGAAGGAGATTTAGTAAAAACAGCAGTGTAGAATTTCATTTTTTTTGGTTCTGCATAGCAAGCTGTTGTTCATAAATAGAATTATTAGATCAACCTAACAAAAAAAAAAGCAAAAAATAAACACAATGCTTGTAGGACACAGTAACAATTTACAGTACAGAGCTTAGTGGGCAGAAAGCCTGTAAATGCTTGATAATGAAATATGTCATTTACATTTTATTTAAGCTCTTTTTTTTGAAGATCTAGGATTTTCTGCATGTATAGGTCTTCTGCTAACTCCATGCACACAATTACCCAATGGGAATATAATGCTGTCCACTCTGTTGGGAATCTTCATGAATGCAGGTTTCTAACATACTAAAAACCACGCCCATGATCTCTTCCTCCCAAAGAGTGAGATAGAAAGACTAGTAAATTATACACTAAGGATGGTGATCCCATTTAGTGACTGCAGGAGCTATATCCATTTTTGGACTGCCTCACACTTGTAGGAAGAATCTGGATTTTCAGGCGTTCTCTTAACAGCATGACCCTACTTGCCTTAATGCTCATCAGGCAGCCTTTTCTTTGTGCCTCTCCTCACCTGCCTACGGCTTACCCACAAAAATGGCCACTAAAGTCCCTAAATTACATAAAGGGTCAACTATACCTTTCTTTGCAATGCTACATTGACTAATTGTTTTTTGTTTCCATGGGTAAAACAGAACAGTTCCATGGAATATAACTCTCTCACTAGTCTAAAAGACACATACTATGAAGTATGATAAATGTGCAGCCCCCTTTCTTTTACTTTAGCACCTGGAGTTACAAAAACTAAAGACAGAGCCTTGCATCTTAGAGCAAAGCTGCAGACTGCCAGGTAACATGGAAAAAAAAAAAAAAATCTTCTGTTTTTACTGTGTTGACATTGCCAGCATGCCAGAGGGGAAATCATCTCAGTTAATTGTTCTTAATTTGCAAACACAGCCTCAATCATCCATTTAAGAAAAAGAGACAAGGCATTGCACAAGGGCTGGAACTTATGGAAACTACATCCCCCCTTTTCTGAGCTAATATCCCCAGATTGCCTTCATCTTTCTGTTTACGTTAATTTGCATCATCAACATAACCAATTATTTAGACATAACAGAACAAGATGTTGTAAAAGAGTAAATTCAAAACAAGATGTGCAGACCCTCTGGTAACCATCAAAACAGATTTGAAAGAAATTATATAAAGTGATGCAAAACAAAACAGTCACAACTCCTTCCATACAGAAGTCTCCTTTTCCTAAAAGTCTTGGGAGTCTAAATTTCATTTTAGAATGCATTGATTTCATTGGAATACTCTTAACTTTCTTCTAAATGCATCCTTTACCTCTGCTGTAATGTCATAATGTTAAACACTGAGAATATGAGCAGGAGTTTAATTTTTCGACATCATGTAGAGTAATACTTAAGAAAATAGAGCTGTCAGGTATGAACACTGTGAAATTTAGTACATTGCCCAGGTATTTTCTCCTCATGTTTTAGAGTTTCACAGTTATTCTAAAGTACAGTGAAGGGGACTGAGTTTCTGTTTTGTATTTCACAAAGTTACCAAAAGTACCTTTGAGACCGATTCCTTACTTGCATAAATATTCTTCACCTTGAGCTCTCTTCTGCTTTACCCACCCCACTGGAATATAAAACATGCTTCTTTCAGATCAACAAACGCTTACACATTTGACAGTCCTGAGCTGCAATGTCATTGTCAAAGTTAATCCATTTTTATAAACTACCCTTCTAAGAATAACTATCTGAATGCTTGAAGGGACTGAGGTTAAAAACAGTTCTAAAAAAATTATTACCAGTGCAACCAAAGATGAAGAGCCCATTAGTGCTTCAGGAATTATTAAGTCTCCCAGGTTGTAAAAGATGTCCTCACAAGAACAGCAAAGAAATCCACATTTCTGGTTGTGTAGTTTTTACTAAAGAAAGTTTTTACTAATGACCTGGCATATCAACCTGTATGATTTTGACTTTGTTAATGTGCCCTTGGCTTTACATGACTGTCAGTCAAATAAAGGAAAATACTACCTTTTTATTGTAGACTTTCTGAAATAATGCTTACAGGATAAAATTCTGACAAGAAGGAAAAAATTATATGTAGTAAGAGAAGAAAAAAGAGGAGAAAAAGAGAAAACAGGAATGAGAGAAAAGGGTGGAAAGAGGAGACAAAGGGGGGAGAAAGAAGAGAAAAAGGAGGGAAAAAAATAAAAAATAAAAATAACAAACAAGACACCTTAACCAGTCCTCTCTGAAAGCCCTGTATCTCAGCTGCAGTGAGGGGCCCCATCCAGCAACCTCTACCCACACTCATGGCTGCCTAGATTAAAGAAGGCAATTCTGGCAACACATCTCCAACTGCCCCAAAGATTTCTGCTGAAAATGAGATCCCCACTGCATATCCACAGTGTGCATTTTGGGCCCTGTTAGCTATGTATCTGTCTCTCTGTCCCTCCCTCCAACATCTCCTCCCTCCCTCTTCCCAGCAGCTCTTCCTCCATATTACCATTTTCTAAAAGCCCTCACTAAGCCTCTCTCCGGATTTGGACTAAAAGCTCCAGCTGCCGCATGCACACAGTAATAAAGACCTATGTGCATATATATTGGGATTGCAACACTCTTTCCTGTAATTAAAGTCAGATCATTTTAAGCAAAGGACTATTTAGGCAGAAAATTTCTAGGTATGAATCAAAAAATTACACAATTTCAGCCAATGAAGATGGTTGCTCTACTGATCCCTGTCAATGGCACAAGAAAGAATTCTGCTGTTATATTGTTGCCACTTGACACAGTTAAAGAATAATTTTGGTTAAGTTATAGCCTCCTACATTGTCAAGTTTGTAATGTCTAATTTAGTTTTAAAAGACTATGTGGATTCATATTCTCTTTAATATCTGAACTTGATAATTTAACTGGAATAGTCAAATATTTTTCTATCATATGACATCAAATTAAATAAACATTTTCTCTGTCCAGTATGAAAATAAAAGCATTTAATGCCATGTTGAATAAGATACAATTCGAAAGACTGAGGATCATAGTGCTGATTTTATAAAAGTTGAGATGAAGGCCCAAAATTGTTCTTTTGTTCTTCCATAATAATCAACCAACCTTTTCCAACAATAATATTTATCGTGTGTGCAGCATTTTGATTAAGTTGCTTTCTTTTATGGTCTATAAAAATAGATCATGAAACTGAGAAACAGAGAGATTAAATGCCTGGAACAGATATGCTAATCTACATAATGTCGCAGTTTCTGAGACAGAGAAAGACCCAAATACTGCTTTAGGGTCACGAAAGTATTAAAAATACTCTCAATTTTTTTTCTACATTAAGGAAAATGACTGTTACACTGGGAAGATGATTTTGTCTGACATATAGATATGACATATAGATATGACTGACATACTACATACAGTATGTCAATTTTTAAACAGATTAAAAATTGTTTAGGTACTATGCACATTGCTAGCTACTAGATAGCAGATATGTGAAGACAGAATGGGAAACAAATCTAATTAGCTTTTGAAAGACTAAACCAGGTAGTTTAACAATGATAATAATCTTTGCTTGGCAGGTGCAATTTTTTTTTTTTAACGTGACCTGTTTTAATGCTGTGGGTCAAAGATCCAAATAATCAAGTTCAATATTACTAACTCTAAGAGAGTGTTAAAAAAACAGTCAGTAATTACAGGCCAGAAATATCTTTATCAATCAGCACTAATTGTTCATTTGTTTGCTTTTCTTTCACCAGCCTAATTTTTAAAGAATTTTATTTGCAATTACTTTCCAGGATAATTATGTTTGTCTAAACATACAGCATCATCTTTTCGTGCAATCGACTTAATTCATACATGTGTTAGTGATACTAGCCAGTATTTTAATGTCAAGTCACTCCCAGCTACTGCTAAACACCAGTAGACACACCGCCATTTGTCTACATCAGATAACCTTGAGAAAATGAAATCTGTATCACTTACTTTTCGTTGCTTTACAGAATCCAGTTTTACCAACCAATATGATGCCACTTTTGTTTTATGATGCTTCCAATTATCCATTATCTGTAGTCATTGCAAAACACAAGATTAAAAAAAAATATGTATGCATAGAAACAATTGAAATCTGGCATTTCATTCACAGACATTCCTAATGCTAAAAAATGTGAGTATTTACAAGATGAGAAGTTTTCTCTAAGAGAAAAAGAAAAGATTTGCAAATTTATATGGGGGAACATTTGTAATTAATCCTACTATCTTTTCTACCTGATTTTGAAAGTCCTACACTACAAAGCAGAAAGAAGCCCATCTTGACTGACACAGTTGTGATTCCTTCAATTCCCTCAATAAGAGTTCAGTAATACATAATCATTTATCTAATCAAATAATATTTTTTTTTCATAATGGACATTAGACATATATTGAAAACAATTCATTCAGCATTTCTATAAATGATCATGAGAACTGCAATATTGTGAATGAGAAATACTCTTCTTTTATGATGTCTGTTAACAAAATAGCTTGAGCTGATAACAGAAATCTTAAATTTCATTTTTTCTTTCTATTGTATGCTAGACCTATGACAAGTTCTGCCTAACTGACAACTAATATACGATTGTTTCCTTCCATGATGAAATATTATTTACCAAGAAAAATTGGTTAAAGCCATAAGAGAATTCTGCAATAAGTGCATTTATAATTGTGCTACTGTTGTATTAAAAAGCACCACTAGATGGAGTGCATATACAAACGCACATGCTCCCCATTTCTGAGAGAGAAAATTTGATGAAGGATTTTATTTCTACTTCTAGGAAGAAGAAACTAAACATGCTACTTATGAATGCTGTCTCCTAGAATCACCTAAACCATCCATCAATACAGGACAGTTCAATTCCTTTCCACTGTGATGTAGTCACACAGATTACTGGAGACATAATCAACACATTTCTAAGATTTTGAAATCTTGGAGAACAAAGGGCATTTCCAACTGGATAATGAAATAGTTTGATGAAATGTAGCACGCCATGGACTGTGCTTACTACATCAGAATACAAATGTTAATTTAAATGACTAGATCCCTCTATATTTCTACTAGATTGAGAAAAGAAGTCTGTTTTCTTCTTTCACAAGCTGTTAGTTTCTTTGCACTAGAGATTTACAAGGTATTTAAATACCATACATTTTTTGCATATATATCTGTATATTAGGCATTGCTTATTAATTCCACTTTAGATAAGGGATTGTTTCACATTTCTTTGACGTGATAAGGCTCAGAACGATGTTGGATATGAGAAAATGAAAGCTGGCAGACTAGAAGAGACAAAAATTATGAATGGTGTTCCTTATGACCAGCAAGCTTCCAGCATACTGTTTTGAGTTCTCCAGTATGCCTATTCAAGAGCAAATTAAACACATCAGGATCTGCACTAACAGTATCAGATGAAATATAAACTGTTAATGAATTGTAACATTATTCTTAGCTTACTTAAAAGTTTGAACTTTCTACACAATGGAAAACTGCATTTTCCTAACCTTTCTGATTGTTTCTCATATATATTTTATAGAGACTTAAGAATGTTTTCAGTGCTGCTCTTTTAAGCTCAGAAAGCACGCAAAGTTCCAAGCTTTTGCAATCTTTTCAATTATCCTGAGTTATGGAAGTTTTAAGACCACAGGAGCTCATGAATCATAAACTAAACTTTCTACTTTCCTTCATTTTAGTGGCTTAAACAGTATGTAGCTTGTAATTCTTCTTTCTTATTTACTTACATCTTCTATAATTAATTCTGATTCTTCATCTGTTTTGCCTGGGAACTTCATTCTCATGTCATTGAAAATGAGTAGAGTCTCTTTTGTCAAAGCAACTTCTTGCTCTTTCGTTTTCTGTTGCAGCAAAGACTCATTCTAAAAATATGAAATAGAGGAAAAAAATCCAGGTGTGCTATTAGAACACATAATGGGAGCAAAGATGTTTCCTTGATTTAAAAAAAAAAAAAAAAAAAAAAACACTAAACAGGGTGGTATAAAATGCATTTATAAAGTGTATAAATGTAATATCTAATAAATAGCTAATAAACACAAGTATGCCTTGCACATAATCCATCAGGGTTACTTTTAGTTGTCAAAAAATGCAAGAAAATCAGAGTTTGAATGCATGTTTGTTTGAAAAAATATAACAAGTATATATATTAGATATTCATGATGCCCATCATTTAAAATATAAACTTGAAATGCAGACAACAAATTTGGGAATTAAATTCAATATAATGAACAAAAATTACTACTAATAATAAGCTTCATTTCAGTTCTGCACTGTGACAAATATGAGTTGCAGTTTAACAGAAAATGTCAATTATATGAGAAGTAAAGACATTTCGCTCCAATTCTGGTAAGTGTGGTTCAGACACTGCTTTCAGTTTTCCAGGGTATTGTTTAAATACCAGTGTTTTTCATGCCAATAGCAAATTGAACCCATACAGTACCTAGATAAGACCATCTCTGGAGGATTTGGGGTTTGTTTTTTAAAATCTAGAATGTAGTTAGAAGTATTTCTGATCCTTTTTCTTTACTTTTGCATATTTTTGTCTGTGCAAAATAAAGTGGGCTTAATTTTAAGTGTTGTTTTGTTTTGTTTTGTTTTCCAAGAATGAAATTCAGAATTTTTAAGCATTTCTTAATCTTTGTACCTCGTAAGAACTATATTACTTAAGGGTACTTTTGCCTAAGTAGGTCAAGAATATTTTCAAATATAACAAAATATATAAAAATAGAATAGAATCATGTAGCTGAAATTATAAGGTAGCAAATATTTACAAATCCACTTTTGATTATAACTGCTATAAAAATATGTCTGTGATTCCCAAATGTAAATCATAGAATCCCATGGGTTGGAAGAGACCTTAAAGATCATCTTGTTCCAACCCTCCTGCCCTGGTCAGGGACACCTCCCACCAGACCAGGTTGCCCAAAAGCCCCATCCAGCCTGGCCTTGACCACTTCCGGGGATGGGGCATTCACTGCTTCCCTGGGCAACCTGTTCCAGTCCTTCTCCACCCTCATAGTAAAGAATTTCTTTCAAATGTCTAATCTAAATCTGCCTTCTTTCCAGTTAAAAATGATTACCCCATTTCCTATCACTACACTCTCGAGTCCCTCCCCAGCTTTCCCGTAGGCCCCCTTTAGGCACTGGCAGGCCACTGCAAGGTCTCCCCAGAGCCTTCTCTTCTCCAGGCTGAACCCCAACTCTCTCAGCCTGTCTTCATAGGAGAGGTGCTCCAGCCTCTGATAATCTCTGTGTCCCTCCTCTGGACCTCCTCCAATATGTCCATGTCCTTACACTGGGGGCCCCAGAGCTCAATGCGCTACTCCAAGTTGGGTCTCATTAGATGGCTTATTCTTAACTTAGTTTCCATGCCTTTATTATGTCTAGATCTTACCAGCCTCCAAAAATGGCAATACACTCCTTTTTTGCTTGCCCAAAGGATTGATAAACTAATACTTTAACATGCACAAATTATTTCTTCTTAGTAAGTTATAGTTTATCAATTTCATTTTTCTTCTAGCAGTAATATATAGTACATTATTCTTAGTTGCAAAAATAATTATGAACAGAGTTCCATTCACAATACAGTGCTAAATTATGAGTAGTTCTTATCAATTTTGTAAGTAATTTTATTCACATTATTTTAAGAAACATGACCCAAGCTCTATCACCCAACATAATTGATCTGCATATCAAGATCACTTCTGTAGTACAGCTTTCTCAATGAAAAAGTAAGTACGGTTTCTTACTAATGTTAATTTAAGTGAGCAGCCCATTTTTAATGTCATACGGTAAGAGACTGGTTTTAATCTTTCAGTAATTTGTATTTGATATAGAGTTAATGTGAGTAGAAAAATCTATATTAAGTCTGTCTCATTAAACTCTCGGAATACATCTTGATGATTAAAGGGTACTTTTTAAACTTGAGAAAGCTAATGTGATAAAAAATACCTTTAACATGTTGTGGTGAAGACACAATCTTAATGTCTTCCCAATTCTATTTGCTGACTTTAAAGATGGAAAACCATGTTAAGGAGTATTTTGCAAGATGTCAGCACGCAATTTTAAAAGGGTTCTTTTTCATCATTTAGACAAAGCCTCACAGGCAAAACAGACAATGTGTGTTCTACCAGATAAAAATGATGATTAGAGATAGTAAATACTATGAAGCACGTTAATTAGCATTACAAAAGGATTTCTCACAGTCAAAACTCAACACAGTGGAGAAAGGCTGCAAGTGTGGGTTATAAGTGCCAATTTGTTTTGCCCTCTCTCCAGATGAATTATTTGGGTGATGAAATACACGGGTCAGCCACCAAAGGACGAATTGAAACACACTGGCACAAACACTCAATACAATACTGAATTAGGCTGGATACAGATCCAGCAAACACTGCCTGGGGGTAAGTGGATGTGTGGTCCACCATGGAATGACAGAAGCAATGTCTGAGTTATGAAGGAGATATCAAAGAATATGACAGTCTGGTCACAACAGGAAAAAAAATAAAAATGATATATTTCAGAAATACACCGGTAAAGCGTTAAAGCACACAAAACATTGTTAAAGCACACAGATTCTAAACAGCTAAAAATCTTTCTTTAATATGATATTTTTTTTCTATTAATCACTTAGTTGGACCACGTAAATCTAAATGTTTGCCTGCCTCAGGGACAGGCTTCAAAATGAAAGTAGTTTTACCTTCACTTAAAAAAAATAAAAAAAAGCTTCTGACACTGTTATTGCAACAGCAAGTCAGTAAATCTTAAGGAAGACAAGGAACTGCCTATAGATTTTAAATTGTTAACTCTGGAAGTAGAGCAGTGGTACGGTTTATTTGAATTAGGTACAATAGGCTGCAAAGTAATTACATCTTCAATGAAGAGCCATACAAAACCTTTGTATGTTTTCATCTGATACAATGCATTTATCCTAGGAGTATACACTGTTTTTCAAGTACTGATGTGCTTTTGTCACTAAAAATTTTGAAGGTAGGCAGATCATTATTCCAGAACCAGCAGTCCCCAAACAAACCACAGAAACTTTTTAAGAGTTTCACGCTAAAGTTATAACTTTCTACCTTTAAAACAGAAACAAACAAAAAAACTGTCTAGGAGAGAGGGTTTCTAAGCCACTAAAGCTCTACCTAAGTTTTCCATTTTCATAAAATGTACTATCTGTATAGCTGCACCAGAAACACTGGAACATCACATCTAGCACTCACTGTAAGACATGTAGAGATCTTACATTCCTGAGTTTCTGTTAAAATAGAATCAACTATATATAGTACATCAGGATTTTTGACATTGTAAAAGTTATTAATGCATTTATAAATCTTAAGAGAAATGGAACACTTTTTGAATGTAACTGCTCTGCTAACTCACCCCTGAAGAATTCATAGTTCCCAGGCTGGATGTCTGAGAGACTCTGGATGAAGATGGGCTGCAATTTAAAGAACGAGACCTATTCACTGAGGATGCACGCTGGATTTGCAGTGATGCTTTGGCCGAGAAGGGACGTTGCTCATGTGACTGCATAGTCGATATTGAACGAGGGCAGCTTACAGAACGCCTTATTGGACCTGCAGATGATGTGGAGGGTGAATATGATGGAGATTTTATATTTTTATTTGAAGGTTTCCAGTTCATTCTACCTGCAGAAAAAATAAAGAAATGATGCAATTACTTATTAGTCTTTTTATATCCATTTTTCAGTCTGTGTAACTAACAACACATATGACTATTACATTTACATCCGTTGTACAATAACTTACGTTGACTAACAATTTTATACGTAGTAGTCATTCTTGTCAGATCCTCTAATAACACGTCTGTTATATATTCTATAAGAACATTTATTTCTCCCTCATAGTCAGCTTTAATCAGGTACACTCCAATCCATGCATCAGATTTGAGAGAGTACATATTCCCTATGGGTCAAAAAGCATGTGGCTACTATATTAGTCTTCTTGACTAGAAGAATATGGAAGAAAGAGAAAATGTAGTTGAAGGAACACATATTTGTAGACCTGGTCTAACTCATCTGCTCCTGCCCAGCTGTAAAGTTTTTTAATTCAGCCTCCTGCTAAATAAAGGACGTTCCTATGAAAAATAAAACTTTAGAAGTATTTGTGTAATTAAAAGATGAAATTCTTTGAGACAATATACCTCAAAAAAAAAAAAAAAAAAAAAAGCATGTTATATCTACCATGTTCAACAGAACAGAGTCACACTAACACTCTGCAGCAAGCAAGAAAACATCTCATCAGGAATATATATATACAGATATATTTCTGTATCCCTTCTATATTCCAGCAAATTCAAGCCTCATGAAACTTTATTTTACAAGTAAAAAATAACAATCTTATAAAAAAAAATCTAAGAGTAAATTCACACCATTTTCAACTGTAATGCAGATGTGTTTTTTTTCTCTTTGGTATTCTTGTCAAAGAATATTCTTTTTTTTTCCTTTTTTAATTATTTTAGAAAAGATATTAAAGAAGATTAAATGAACAAACCACTGTTTAACTCTGAGTTATGACTGTTGGTATATTCTGAAATACTCAAGCTTTCTATATAATTCACCATGTAAGACCAGACTTAGAAATGTGGTAACTTAACGTACCTGATCGTTCCAAAGATTTATATTTATTTTCTTCAAGATCATATGATACTTTTTTCTCTTTTTTTTCATTATGATCTTCCTTTTCAGTTTCTTCTTCCGACTCTGACAAACTGCTACCACTGTCACAGCTGCTATCAGTATTGTAGTTCTTAAGTTTTCTTAAGGGCTGTGCACTTTCTGGCATAGAATACAAGGGCTAAAGCAAAATAAATAAATGTAAAAAATAAAAAATAAATTCCTTCACAATCCCAAAAGAACACTATTATCACACTAGGTCTCTGATTCAGGGAGGTTCATTTGTAAATATTTAGACCGTTCCAAATTTTTAAGTACCTTAGTTAAACTAATGACACAGTAATTCCAAACTTTCTCATAGAAATATCAGCATAATATAATAAGGTGAAAATGTTAGTTTATTTCAAGTAGGATTTACACTACTTGATATATCATATTATTGTTTAAAACAGTTAATCAAATTATACAGAATACCATTTGCAATCAGTTGCAATCCCTAACTGGTATTTGCAATAACTGAAGCTTTGCTGTAACAGTGATTACTGTAAAGTAATCATCATGGAACTTTGGCTGGTACACTTCTGAAAGAGAAAGTGATTAATCTGCATCCCGTAGAAGGCAGAATCTGGAGGCATATAGCAAGCTATGCTAGGCATCTTTGGTATCCCATATGTACATGGGGTTCAGTCTCACTAGGCAATTAATCTCATGCTATTACCGAGAGTAATGTAAGATAAAAAGCAAAAAGTAGGAGACAGAGAAACTGATGCAAGTACAGAAGTGACAACAGATTTTTTTTTCTTACATCAACTATGAGACAGACAAGTAAAATACAGTGTCCACTGTTATATCTATCAGCCTAAGAGGTCTCATAAGGTAATTATTTTTTCCTAAGTTTTCATACCAGTAATTGTCAGCTGTAGGAAGCTGTGGTAATGGCTTCATCTTCCTAGTTGTCTGATAAAAAGCAATTAAATCTCACATTAAAAAAATACTGTAATTTCTGAACATATTTTGGATCATTATGAAATAGAAGAACTCTGAAGATGAATTTAAATTGCCTTATTATTTTAATATAATACAATGCACAAAGATTTACTGTGAAGGGTGATATTTTACAAATAAACATATGCTACCTAAACTTCTACTCCAGACAAGGAAGGAAAGAGATTTCTCCCAGTAACTTAACAGTGATAGTATGGTTATGCAAGCACAAGCTGTCAAACTGGATAAGGAGGAGTTAAAGAAGTATATTCCACTGTCGAGAGCCCTGGCAATTGTTCAAATTACAAAAATAGTATTTTGATGTCTATCTACCTGACAAAAGGACAAATAAAGGTGCCTCAACACTTACTGCTTTCTCAAAACTAGGTATCCCAATCCTGAAATTGTATATATAATGGAGAAATAATATATTGATTAGACATTCCTGATGAGTTACACATGAAATAATGAATATTTTAAATTAAAAATCACAGGGGTTTTAAAGTAGATCTTATTTCCTCTTATCATATGCATGTTTCTAATACTTTTTACAATAAGAACAGACTGACTAAGACTTCGCAGCAGTTAACCAAGAAGAATAAAAATAAAAGTCAAAGAAATTACAGAAAGCAATGATGACAAATAATAGCCAGATCTGGGTTTAAACCGACCACTTAAAAGATTAAATATTCAATTGCTTGGCAATTCTAATCACCTTGATTTTCCCCTTATGCTAACCTCGTTTTTGTTTGATTAGACTCATCTGATTTTATATAAGAAGAATAAAATAAAAGTAATTACTAATTTCCTCTAAAATACCTATGTTATTTTACTTCCTTACTTCTTTTTCCTACACAAAGAACCAGTGCAATGTAATAAACATGGGAGAGTAAACCTTACAGTGTGCAAGTATAAGGTGCCCTCTAGAGGCTACAGATAAACCAGACATTTCCAGAAATAATTTCTCAGTTTAAGTAGAATTCAGTAATATTTCACTTGCAGGCAAAAATTGCCTCCAAGCAAATATGGAATTGTTTTTACATGCAAAATTTATTTACAAAAACACACACTCTCTACCCCTCAAATATATGTATGTATATGGAAGAGGATCAAGAGGAAAACGATCGTCTCTCTTCTAATTTTTCCAGCTACTCTGCACAGCGTCCTAAGTGTTCATTTTCCAAGGAAGAGAGTGTGCCCAAGGCAAAGCATCTGACTTCCTAAACAGTAGCCTCTGCCAGCAGGCCAGCCACTAAAGGTTAAATGAGGGCAGCACGCTATGACCTTCCCAAAGAACCTTTCATTTAACAGGACTTGAGGTGAAATGTACTGGTTTATTTTGTCTATCAGATCTTGCATGTGTTACTTTTTGGATACCCTAATGGATCTTTATTTGTAGTATTTCATGCTTACAAAAGATTAGTTTTATTACTAGATTACTCTTTTACTTGATAGATTGACAGGCAATAGTAAATTCTACTGCCTACCTCACCAGATTTATACAGAGACAGGTATTAGACACCATGTATATCATAGTAGACCTTTACAAAGAGGTAGCCAATCAAATACATATTATTAACTATATTCACCTTACTCCTTACAGGAAAGAGGTGATAACTCTTTTGGTGCAAGATACAAGGACCATCCGAAACAGACATCCATATTTTGTATTTTGAAGGGAGTGCATAGTATATTACGCAACTAGGGAGGTCCCCAGTCACATGCCTTCACTGTGTGTATGGCTTAAAGGATTGAGAAGTACACCAGGACCCTAAAAAAAACATGCAGGAATGCAGATCCTGTAGAGGATGGAGTCTGTACACTGCAAAGAAAAGAAACAACCTCCTTGAATAAGCTAGTTTCATTTCCCTCTCATTTGATCTTTCAAATTTTAAGGCCAAAAGTGGGAATTCTGAAATATGCAGATTTTTTTCTCTCTCCCATTAATGCAAACAATGTTGATCTGATAGAACAGCTTCTAAGCTACAGAATCCATTTGTCTGCTATAAAAGAAGATCACATCATATAATCTCACTCAGAAATTGAGACTTCAACTTAAAACTAATTAAAAGAAGATTTTCAGGTTGAGTTCAGAACTCTATTAAATGTTTATGGCCTCCAGCTTAGAAAAGCCTTCTTCGCAACCAGTGTAGAGCTTATGGTAGATCATCTGTGTGTGCATACAGTCAACCAGAGAGATGTCCTTTGAGGGCTGCAGAGAAAAGACAGTCTTCTGAAAAAAAGGGATGTGATTGGGATGTTAAACTTGAATTAAGTGACCCTATTTGAAAGAACTGAAAACCAAGCCTCAAGGAAAACAATTGCTGAAGAATGTGGGTTTAGTGTGTTTCGAGGGTGGACCGGGTGGGGTTTTGTTTTTTTCCATTTTTTTGTGTGTGTTTTGTTGTTGTTGTTGTTGTTTGTTTGTTTGTTTGTTTTGTCTTATTTAAATGAGTAATCAACTGTTAAAGCACTGGCTCACAAAACTCTAGAATGGATATACCAATTGTCTTTCCAGTATGCACACTTGTATAAAGATGTAGCTCCATGGATTCTTGCACACATATTTAGTAGCCCTGCAAGCCTGGGACAATTGTCAGCATTTATTTTGTAAGGAAATTCATCTGTTCCAAGATTTGTATACCATGTTCTCAGAAACGTAAAATGCTGTAAAAAAATTTACATGCATACTTAAATCTATCAGAGGTCGGGAACTTAAAAGCAGGCTCCTCTAAGCAGACTTGATGTTAAATGTTTGCAGAATATAGTAAATTCTTTTAGCCAAGCCCAAACTATTCATCTTTACCGGCTTGCAGAGAGACACAGTGTATTTAAGGCAAAGACTTACATGAACTATGTGTACAAGCAAAAAGTATTAAGCTAAAAATAATGTATATTCACTTTAAAATCAGATTTTGGATATGAAACAGGCTCCAAGATACATTGTATGACCCTTTTAGCTAGTAAGCAAGCTGCAGATACATCATAATCATAATTAATCCTTTGAGCTTCCATAGTGCCTTTTATCCAATGATCTCAAAATTCCTTAGTAGCACTAATCAATTAAAGATCAAAGCATTCTTCTGAGATAATCTGTGGATATAAAAGATCATTTCGCACACTGAAATGAAGCAGTCTCTTGTAGAACAGTTGTTGTCATGCACACCAATTCCTCAAAACAGCTTAGAGTGGAAAAGAATCCCATATCCAGTTAAAATTTTAATGGGATTTAGCTGGACAAAAGGTAATTATGTTTCTCTTCATACTTAAAAAACAAAAAACAAGCTAATGGCAATATGAGGAACAAAACTTCCATCAGAATCAGCAAACTAAATTACTCACTTAAAATGAGTAGAATTTCAGAAATATGGCATCTAAAGTAAAATACCTTAGGTCCTCGCTGCCTGGTACATTTTCCCATTAGTTTTTCATCATCTATTTCACATTGCTCCAGAAGATCCAAAATGTCCTCCTCCTAGAAACAGGAATTTCAATATGATTTATTCAAAGCAAGGCATTATCCTATTCTTCCGAAGTTCAAGAGCCAACTGCTAGGAATTTGAAATTACTTTGGTTATTGATTCCTAAAATAAGACTATGAATTCCTCCAAAGGAGGATATAACAGTATTTCTTCTGATGCATGCATCTCTCTTTGCAATCACCACAAAATCAAAAGGTAAAATCAAGTCTTAACATTTATTAAAGTCTGAAGAAAGGGCTGAACAAAAGATTCCTGCAAAACTGCTGAATGATGCCAATTACAAAGATGGGAAATTATTTCTTAGATTTCAAATTACATCACATTATTGGGTTATTTTAAATATAGCCATTCTCCTGCTTTCTATCTCTGACTGTGTAAATAGACAATCAGGCAGAATTTTTGGATTCCTTAAACTAGCAGAGCTGGTTTTAAGATACCACTCATTTCAGTCTGTACAAGTGGATGAATAGGCTGGTGACATTACTGGAGGAAGAAGGAGGCAATTACCAGCTCATAAGCAGTTTCTGCCAACCTCTGGTTTGGCCAGGGGTAAGGCTGAGGATCAGGGAAATTGAAAAGTAGCTTAAAGCCAGCTAGCCTGTCTCCACCCTGGGTCCACTGCAGTTCATCCAGATTCAAGGATCTGGCCCACAAGCTGCACAAAGAATAATAATAAAATGATGGAAACATTATCAAATGCTATTTATTAGCCACCACACATGATTATCGTGAAACTAATATGCAAGGTCATAGATTCCAAGATAAATAACTTAAAGCCAATTTCTGTGCTTCAGTACCTTCATTCTTGTTAAAGGGTTATTCATTTCCCGCTGAAGTGAAGCTGCTCTCCCGGCAAGAAATGTCTGGAAAGCAGTGGCTAACAAACTCTCATACTTTTCAAGTAATGTTTTATCATCAGGAGGGTAAATTCTCCTGTTGGGGAAAAAATGAAATTAAGTTTAAGTAGAAGATAGAAGCAGAGTTCCTTATCAAATAGGAACAAAAGTAATGCAGCTAATTCAGAGTCTTCTGTAATGCATATTACATAATAATTATAGATAGAATACATATCATATCATGAAACATATACTCTGAACAATGCTCTCTAAATCTAAATTTAACTCAGTGAGCACATACATGGTTTAAACCAACAATTAGCCAAAAAGAAATGCAATCAGGTCATTCATGAGATGTACACAAACACAGCTTTGCAATACTCTGAAATTTCAGAGGGGTCTGAACAATACATCCAGCTGTAAAAGATTTATGAACTATGAACAAAATAATGCTTGTAAAATTCAGTGCCACAGAATAATTTTTATTAGCAGTGAAAGGACACAAAACAGTGAAAATTTGAACAATTGCTTTGAGTTAATGGACATGACATACATTAAAGATTGAATATGTACTGCACTTGAATGCTAAGTCTTCAACAGCAAAAAAGGAGGAAATACATGTTGTAAGAATTTATTTATTTTCTCCTGGTACGTGCACATGCAGGGTGACTCTGATTTTCCATTACAGCAGCTATGCTATTATTCTCTAAAATCACAGGGAAGAAGATTATGACCATCTAAGAAACTCAGTGGTTTATTCATGCTCATCAAGTAACAATGGGCTTTGAAGAAACCACTCCAATCCATGCGATGAATGCCTGAAACATAGTCAGAAATGGTGGAGATGGGAGACTAATTTCTGACTTATTGTAATGAGTATAAGTTAATTCTGCCTGCACTGTGTAAAACATAGGTACTATTTATATATTAACTGGCATTATGTGACTTGTATATTTGTTTTTTTGTGATTTTTTTTTTTTGTGAACTTTTTACAAGGCTCTCTCTCCTTTTCCTTTTCAGTCTTTTCTTTCTTGAAAAGGTATCTTTCATTATGATTTTGTCGCAATGGAAAAAGGTTGAACATGATCCTATTCAACTCACAGCAGTTCTACAACAACCTGAAGGTGGCATACATATACAAACTCTAATCTAGTTGCAGTCAACACTGTTTAATGGTGTTGATTCTACTGCTGAAGTACCGTAGAACAATTACTTTAAAGAAAGGATATTCAAATATATGTAGAAATAGACTAGAGCTAAAGGCTATTTCAAAGGCATATACATATTTTCCAGCTCCTCATAAATTTATAACTGCTTGAAAGCATTTGAAAGCATCCTATTCTGAACACCACAGGATCCTAATGAAATCAATGGGCTAGCTGTACTTGCAGACAAAGACTTGAGTAAGCTACTTGATGAATTGATATCCATAGGCATAGTGCCTACATCACAACCTACTGAGGCTGATGGAAAAAAAACTGTTCATAGGATTAGGATTCAAAAGCTGTGTAGACATAAACGTTTCTCTGGAAGTGCTTTGCAGGAAGCACTAATCCATACAGCAATACTAGGACCCAAAATTTCCATGATTCTATGGCAGTACCTGAGACAAGCTTGTCCTGCTCTGCAGAAGGACATCACAAGGAGAAAATACTGCAGAATGCTTAGATGAAATCTGTATCTCTAGCCAAAATTCCTTTACTTCACAGGCTTTGCTGATTCTTCAGCCTTTTTGCAAACACGTGGTATTAAGAAAACACACAGCTGTTCTGCCTATTTACATCTGCACATTTCTCATGAAATGACACTTTTTACAGAGAAAAAAAATAAAAATGTTTGCATTTTATTGATTTAGATCAACCAAAAGGCTAAATAAAGTGAACATTTGGCTAACTTTCATTCTGCAACTGAACTAGCAACCTGAAATAGGATCAGTTAAAAAGTTAGACTTTAAAGTTATAGAAAAACCAAGATGTATTTAAGCATCGTGTTTTTCTTTCTTCTAGTCCAACTAATATGAAAATAACTGCTTCACTGTGTTGTTTTTGATATACTAGTTCAGCTCTATATATGTTGAGAAATAATGTAATTAAAACTTGGAATGTTACAAACAAACAGTCTCTGTTAGCAAAATGTTAATTCATCAAAAAAAAAAAGGAATAAAAAAAAAAACCAAATCTGTGTGTTTAAGTACTGAGTTTACTGGGAAGCATAGAACATCTGCTCAAAAAAGCAGCGAAGAAGAACAGCAGTAAAGGCATTCTGCCTAGTTCAGAATGAAAGATAGAAACCCAAACCTCCTACATCCTGGATGAATGTTGTAAAGATTGGGTGAATGTTCCCAACATCTCTTCTCAGCAGTACCCTGCACCCTTTCACCAAATACCCATTGGCCTTGCTTTCACTTCTCATTGAAGCTAATATCAAGAAATAAAGTAAAAACATCAAAAAATATATTGTTTTCTGGTCAATGCCATTTATAACCACTAAGCTAAAACACCCCTTTGAACATATTTTACCACAAAAACTGAAGATATTTAATTTTAAGCCTACTGAGATCCAAAATCAAAGTGTAGAAATATGAAGATGGTATTTCAAATGCCATTACCAAATGTAAGGTTTCTGAAGCATCACAGAGAACATTCAGATTTGATTTTTCATTCTCTGTACAATAATGCAGGAATATTAACACCACAATATTGTCCTCCACCCCAGAGAAAAGAATTGTCATACATGATTATAGAACTGAACGTGAACTATCACATCTTTCAAACAAATCTATTGCACAAACACTAGAGTGATTGATGCCATTTAAATTCTTAAGTGCATACAAAAATTTGAATCAGAAAAAGTGCTATCTGAAAGAAATCATACTGCCTGGTTTATATTATACATTTTCTATAAATGCCTACTCATTTTTGTCATACATGTATCATGTACCACAAATACTTGTCTCCAACATTCCTAATCAATGCACTGAATTCTTCCCACCAATATAGTCAATACAGTTACCTGTAGTTCCCCATGTGCCTATTTTCATGCTCTTCTTTGGAAATCTGTTTACGGACTTGTGCAAGTCTTTCCTTCTACAAATCAAGAAAGTAAGACAATTAAAACAGAGCATAAGCCATGAGCAAGAAATAGCGCTTTTTCATCCTACCAGTTCTTCTTTTCTCCTTTCCAGCGTGTGGCGCTGCTTTTCCCAATCTGAGGAACCTGGCAACAGTTTTTTCATTGAGCCTTGACCATACAGTCTTTTTTGAGCTTCAGCTTTCTGTTGGGCTAAGTTTCTCCTTTTATCACTTGTCCTGAAACACAAATATATCATAAGGCATGTCAATCCAAAGAGAAGTATTCCTCAGTAAAAATTAGGAAAAGGTTTCTGTATGCTGCTGAATATGTTAAAGACCTTTTATAATGAAATATATTGCAAAATATATCTAGCACATTCATTCCCATAGGTCCTCACGGAATGCAGGTTTTGATAGCTACATAACAGTAAGGAGGAGTTCAGACATCAATTTGCAGAACTCGAATTGGTGCGTCAAGATCTACTGTATTAAGCATCTTAAACTGACACAATGCAACTGAGATGTACTTTCATCTGAAGTAAATCATCTGTAATTTTCAGTCAGTCATGTGGTTTACAACATACAAATTAGTAGTCAAATGCTCATTAAGATTTATTTTTTTAGTATTAACTTTTATGGCTACAATATCTTCACACCTTAAGTTGTACTATAATCATTCTGTACTATAATTTAATGTACAAATATGGTTGCAGCTATCTTCCTGAAGTTTAGATTTTCTCCAGCATATCCCAAATACCAGGCTTTCTTATAGAGCAGTATAGCTTTTGATTGTGTATTAAACTATTGGCAAAGCAAATTTCCTACAACTGCACTCACATTCTCACTTAGAGACCTGTTTGAGAAACCATTTAAAAGATATGAAAATGACTATTATCACTTTATTTTTGGCAAGCACAAACAAGAATAAAAAATAAATTTGGATTAATTTCAATAGCAAAACTGACAGCAATGGAAGCATTTACTTTTTTAAAATATGAAGGTGGAAAAAAAATGTTTTCATGTTCTACTAGTCCAATGCAAAGAATAAATAAGTTCTCACACAAAACCAAACAACATATTTAAAGCCAGAAGGAGAGCCAGACTGAAAAAAAGAGGACAAGTTTACCGTATGTTGAGAAGCTTTAACGCATTTAGAAGAACACCCTTTTTTACATCGTAGTCTATTTTTTGATCAGTTCCAAAGCTTGGAGCACGATTAATCTGAAAAAAAAAATTAAAAAAAATGAGATGCATAATACTCAGGAATGTTCAGCTTCAACAGACACACGTCTATTGTAACAGACTTTGGAGAAACCATTCTTTCACACATAGCAAAGAGTAAGATGATAAATGTTGAGAAGTTCATTTAGGTTTGTATTTTTTAAATAATTAGAGCATTAAACATCACAGATACTAAGGAACGAGGAGATGTACCTTTCAGCCACCAACTTATCCAGTCACTTACAATGAATATGATTCAAGTACAGGCACTGTAAATTCAGCCTAATTGCTGAGACAAGAAATTTCCCAGGGAAAATTCTTCTAAGCACATTATAATCATTTATATTCCATACTGTAGGAGTCCAGTACAGGAAGAGTTAAACTCTTTCTTAGTTCCCAGTCTGAATACAGTTCTTCTATGAAAAGTAGCTTGTAAGAACAGAAAGTTCTAATTCAAGGTCTTCTCAAGTACATTTAAATAACTATTCTGATATGCCTTAAAGCAAAACCTTGAGATCTAACTTATTAAATCAGTACATAGTAAGAAAATATAAAACATAACTGTATCAGTAACAAAAACTTATAATCTAAGTATAGGACAAGATTATGTTACTATAAACACAGAGGAACAAGAGAAATGAATCTGGGAATCAATGAGACTAAATCACACATTTAACAGCCTCCATCAACTATCATCTAACCACAGCCAAGTTTTGCAGCACCTGCAGGAGAACAGCTTACAGGAAAGCTTTGATAAAGGATGAAGTAAATGCATCAACATCTCCAGGAACGCCCTCCAGCCTTGTGTAAAAATTTATACATGAGCAATGAGTGCTAATAAGAGGCAGAAATCATGCTGACTGTGAATGAGCAGTGCTGGCTAGGAAGGAACAGACATTAAAGGGCTTCAGAAGTGAAAACTAATGCCTTGTACCCCATGCAAATAAAAAGTGGGATCCAATGTAGAGCTTTATGTTTCAGTCCAACAATACTAGAATACATAAAAAGCTCGCTGAACTGAAAACAGAGATGTAAAATCAAGCCCCAGCTCCTTATTTAGGAAAAATATTAGATACTGAACAATAGGATATTCTGTATTGAATTTTTGACTCCATAGTAACATACAGCAACTGATAAAATTGTACTTTGAAATACATGCTTTGCATGCATTAAAAACAGCTGAGCAGACAGAAATTTATACTTAATATAGTTTAATATAGTTATTAAACATTCCAAAATTTTGGTAAATTAATTTCCAATCTTTTATTAGAGTCAATATACTGAATCCTTAAATCTGGTTAGAATGCAGTTAGATATGAGGACTTGTTTGAAACATGTAAATGTTATGTTAGTCCAATACCAAACGCACAGAATTCCCAGCTACACACACACACTTACACAACCCTGAAGTTTCCAATTTGCAAGCATACAAAAGTGCTTAAATTTATTTTACATTTACAGTATTTAAATTTATTTTACATACTTTCTAGGCTTACAACAATTTAAATACAATATTGGGCATGCATTCTGCATTAGTAAAAATACTATAAATATATATTGCTTATGTGAGTACCAGTGGAAATCAGCACTCTGAAAAGTACAAAATGATTTACAGTTTCTCTCCTACAGGGTGAATTTTGCCAAAAATCTACATCTGGTACTTCTGAACAAACAAAACCATACTGACAATGTTTATTAAACAGAAAATTAAGGTAGGGGTAGAAAGTTGTAAGAAAGCATTTGAAATGCTGTTATTTCAGTAGGTACAGAACTAAATTATCAATGTGTTTTTAATTCCTCCAATTGAAATCTTCAACTTTTGCTTCATAATTAGAATTTCAATGAATACAGCACATACAATTAATCAAACTACTTGTGAGCATGGCAGTTGCAGAGCTCACTGCGTTTCATAATTACACACTTGTCAATAAAGGACTTCATACCTGTAATACTTAAATTAAGCAGTGTAAGTTGAAGCATGTAAGGCTCCCATCCTCATCTACATTTGCAAAAGATTCTGATTTTACCGAACTGAAACTCTGTAAATACTTAAGATACTACTTCACCATATTCTTTCAACAATATGTGGGAAAAATTTCAGCCTGGCATTTTACCTCTTTACGGAAACATTAAAAGAGCACATTCTCACCTTCCTCTGCTGCAACCTATTAGTATAAAGTTGAAATATTCAACTATCAAGAAGACCATTCAAAGGTAAAGACATGACGTAACATGAAAGACTTCATAAACCTAAAATCAATTGAATAAAATACTACATTCTTTACAGGGATTTATTCTTCATTCAACCTGTGAGATGACATGAATGTTTTGGAAAGGATCTCATTCTTTATTAAAGTGACTCTAAAAATAGAATTTAAAAAGAAACAAGAAACCTGAAAGCCATTAAGATGCTATTACACAGAACGCTGCTAATGGCCATCATTGAGCAGATCCTTGATTAAAGATGATTATGGAGTTCATTCTAATCTCTTGTTTATAAACCTCACAAGCTGTGGGAGTGATAGCCACCTTTTTCTTAGCTTAAGCAGAAGACTGTTTTTGTATGGCAGTTTAATACAAATCTAACCTGTCCTACCCTACCCTCTTCATTGTCTTGACATTAGCACCTAGGTCCACAGTGAGTGAGGAAGCTGATCCCAATTATCCATACATAGATTACCCTCTCCACAAATTATTTTGCATTGGTGCTCAATCATATAAGTACCACTGCCATCACAAGGAAGGGGACAGGGAACATAAAGGAGAGGAGAAGGGCAGATATCTTGCAGCTAGCACATCCATCAGTTTAAGCACCACAGAACTACCCTCTACAGGTGCAGTTTCACATTTTACCTAACGTGGTGTGACTGCAGGCTGCCACAAAGGACTGCTGCTGCCCCTGTCTTCATCCTGCCTTCACCTTGCATCCCCATTCCTTGCACCAAACCAAGTGTTGTGAAGTCCCTGGGTAAGGAAATTCTGCAGGCTGATTTAGTGTAAAAATATGGTTTCTTTGGATGGTGAATTAGGTTTTCATCCAAACAATTTTAAAAGTTCATCCAATAGCCATGACTACCACATAGATGCAGATTGTTAGACAACCACCTGCTGTAATGCTATATTGTTAAATCTTTTTCATTCTTCATTCACTTGAAAGGTGGAAAGAGTAAGAGTTATCACTGAAGGCAAATCTTGAGCCAGCTAAAGTCATGCACACTTAGTAGATTCCCTGCCAATGCCTGAGAGTAAAGAGAGCTCATGTACAAGTGTGAGAGAGAGGAAAAGCCAGTAGACACCAAGAGACACAAACCCAAGACTGGTTCTCCAAGGCAACAGAGGGAGAGGCTGCTTGGTGCAAGTCACTGAAAGTCAATCTTTTGTTTGTTTGTTATAAATAAAATTAAAAAGAAGGAAAGAATTGAAGGAAAGCTAGATGAGTAGTCTCATCAATTGTTCTTTGTAATGGTAACCAGATAGATTCTAAATACTTCTAAGCTCTTGGGCCAAGGGGCAACTGAGCTTTTACAACTTTTCTTTTTTATATACTTATTCATCACTTAATCGAAATGCTGACCTTGCTGAAGGCCACAGGAGGACTGCATTAATGGCACTCTGTGCTCACCTAAATGATGGTTAATGCCCACACACCACTGCTTTATTAACACAGCATCATTGACTGCTATGCAAGTCCTTTTTGATGTCTTAGATAGTTTTTACTGAAGAATACATGCAAAATCACACACATTTGTATATTATTTGTAAAGTGTAGCACAGACATTCTGACAGATGAATCTGATTGCTTTCAGCCAAACCCAAAAAGAAATTTGAAGTGATAATTATGCATATTTTTATGGGCACAAATAAGTAGATAATTAGAAAACATCTGTCAGATACTTTGTCCACTGGAAAATGTACTTGACATACTTGGCAATCCTGGGTTCCGCACCAGGTTCCACCACTGACCGTGCAGCCCTGTTTCCCTTTCTTTGTGTCCTCTGCTTAAACTAATATTTACCAGCTATATTTATGAGCAATATCTGATAAAATAAGGCTTTTTAAGCTAAGTATATCTTAATAATTTCCATTTTTCTTAAATTGTTTTAATTTTTTACTTGTTTTCTTCCCAAAATTCTACTCTGGGTCTCCTGTTGTTATTTTTTCCCTATTATTCATACTTTCTTTCAATTTTGAAAATATCTCATCACTTTGAAGCATCGAGTTAAACAAAGAAGTTTAGAGCTACAGCTTAATCTGTTTTTAGTAGTTACAATAGTTGTCTATTTCTTCACAGATTAAGTGAGATTTCTCCTTTTAAATGACTAAATTGAAAAAAAAATGCATCTTTTTTTCAGTAATTAGCTCGCTGGCTTCATTTTAGCAAGGCACTTGAGCACAAGGTCAGCTAGGAGCTCTATGTGCCTCCTACTCTGCTGCCTTCTTTTAGTCAAAATTATTGCAGTTTTCCAATCCTGTGAAGCCAGTTTAGCAAAGAACTTATTTTTGCTCTCTCTACCATACCTGCCAAACAACTACTACCCAAGTTCTGGCTCAGCAGTATCTTTCTGAACCCACTAAATGCATGAGAGAACATCACCTGACTCTAGAGTTCATGCTGTGCAAGTACAGAGGGTCACAAACTGTGAGGCCCAGGATTCCCCAAGGGCGGGGGTATGTCAGAGAGCCTCAACAGCCCCTGCTGCTACAGCAGTTCAAAATCACTGTAATGTGCTCGTTTGCGCCTCTCACAGCACACTCAGAGAAAAATGGGATCCCCGTGGGTGGCTGTTCTGCAGGGCTGTATCACAAAGAACTGGTTTAAGGGCAACCAGGTATTGAACTGGTAAGATAATGACAGACTCACTGAACTAAAAAAGTAAAAATTCTGCTTGATGTTACAAGCTTAAAGAACAGTGACTAACCTCACAGCAAAACTCAAGTTCATTTTCCATGCAAATACCTGCAAGGAAATCACAGATGCATACCATACCAAATTTGGGTGCCTGCAATGCCAGTTCTGTTACTTTACGGAGGAGAATGTTAAGTTCTCTGTATGAAGAAAAGTTTGAGCTTTTTCCCCTTATAATTACCCTGCAGCACATTTACTTTGCACAGTCATCTACATGCATTTATCAGAGCATCAGCAAGGGACATATTCCCTATTTGAAGATAGTAACAGAAATCCCAAAAGACCATGCACATACAGCTCTTTGTTTCTCTTGCATCTTTTTCTTCATTCACGCAGACTTTCCAGATCATGCCTTGTTCTCTATTCCTGAGTTTCTCCAGCCATTGCACTGGGCATCTCTGAGGAGAATTTGACTTTGTCTTTCCTTGAAGCCCATTTTAGGGCTGCAGGTGGATCCCACAAAGCCTTCCCTTTCCAGGTTAGGAAAGCCTAGTTTCCCCCAGCCTCTCCTCATATGGCATGTTCACTAGTCCTCTAAGCACCTTAGCAGCTTTCTGCTGAACTCACTCCAGTTTATCAGTGTTTCTCCATTACTCTGGGGCATAAAGCTGGACAGAGTATTCAAAATGGGGCCTCACAGGTGCCAGATGGATCAGTTTACATCACTTAGTGTACTTTGCTGGCCCACGTTCAACTCTGAATAGCACTCACACTTTGAGAGATATGGTATGACCAAATCTGTTTTTTTATTTTGCTGAAAGTTGGTCATTTTCCACAAACTATGTTGCTGATTGACATGCAGAACTTAAACAAAAAGATTACATTTATGCAGGAAGTTTATGAACTATGGTAGCCCAGAAAAAATTCAACTGCCAATGAAATGCAACGAGACGTATTTCCACTTGGCTCTATTCATGGCTCAGTACATGCAATGCAAATACCATTACCCTATATACTCAGCTTTTTGATATCTGCATGCTATTTTATATAACTTTTATAATAATAAAAAATAAATAAAACTGTCTATACTGAACAAAGTGTCTTGCTTTATCCCATGTGATCATTGGTGAGAAGTCTCAAGAAGCCTTGGGGAAAGACACTATGTTATGAAAATTGCTTTTTCCTAATAAGAAAACACTGTCCCTTATTTTCATGTGTCTATCCCATGTTTCCAGACAAGAAAAATGGTTGCTGACTAATCTGTAAGACATCAGTGCTCTAAAGTAATCTTGATAATGTACCAGTGATACCGCCACAATCATAATGACTAGCTACCAAAGCATTGTATATGTATGTCTTCTAAGAGATGATTATTTGACCCAAGATGATTATATGACCCAAGAACCAAGGATGTACAAATGACCAGCTTGTGCTAAAAGACACTAGTAGTTTTATCAGGAAGCCACATCTTGATGACTTGACAAAACACGATTGCATACAGGGCCCCAAAAGTACAAGCAGATGATGACAGCAAAGCCCTTGAAAACCTAGAGACACTGAGATATATGCCAATTGCCGTGGCCAAGTAGCGTTCACTACAGGAATGCAACCTTGTGAACTGGATAAAACTGGGCTTAGGGAAAACAAAGAGAATACAGAACACAATCCAGAAAGTGTAAAACAAACCAATAACAGTAAAACTTGGAGATAATTTGTAATTGCTGGCCAGTGAGTGAACAGCGAGTAAATAGTGTCAGCAAAAGATTAAAACTAATGCTAAGACAAGCTAGGAGTAAAGAAGAAACCAGGTATTGGTGTATTCTTCCTGGTGAAAACATCAACAGTGTATTCTTCCTGGTGAAAAACACAGGACACTGACAACTTGCCATAACAACCTACCCACCTTTTTATGTAGAACTAGACCTCTCCTGTTTCTTGCTGGCCTTTTGGATCTCCAGGGGTACAGGCAAGGTAAGCATAACACAAAAGAAAAGAGTAGACACCAGAAAACTTGCATATGTGAACTTTAACTACTTCATTAATAGGAATTAGCAGTAATTAGAAATTTTAGCCTAAAAGGTCCAATGACTTTTTAACAGGATTGATAAAGTCACAAACATATTTTGCTAGTAGTTCAGTTACAGTAAATAAAAAACGTGGATTTGTATATAAGGTAAGTTTGTCTCAGTCACATAAATCACAAGAGAAGCTTGGTACCCTGCACTTGAAGCTTGGTTACGATATGGATGCAAAAACAAAAAGCAGGCAGCTTGGTCTTAGTTCAGGAAGAGGGAGAAAATAAGTTATTAAAATCCAAGAATTTCAACTATATAACTTTGCAATTTACATAGAATAATCTAGTTTGGAAATTTTGGTCAAAAGCAGTAAAATTGAATTTTCTGGGAACAGAAGGGAGATTTAGGTAGCTGGTGCTCCTCAGATCGAGGCTGCTGGGACTGTACAGATGCTTGCCAAAGACATTTGGTGCCACAAGATGGCAATCATGCATTTCCCTCAGCTCTCACTTTAGTAGAAGGTTCTGGAAGTTCAGTAGCATCAAGGAGAAGGAGAGCTACGTTGTACAATGTGGAATATAAATAAAAGTCATCTCAGGAAAGCAGAGTTACTATAATATTGGACAATTTATTTCTTATAATAGTTTATTAAGCTATCTTTATAGCAGAAAAGCTACATGAGCTATGGAAATAAGAAACTAGATTTACCATCCTAATCCTATTTTGGCAATTTTCCCGTAACACTGGGAACATTCAGGGCCTTGTGATTAGTACTTGTTACCACTGTTAGAAAGAATGATTCACTCCCTGGAGGGGGTTTTGGCAAGAGGGAAACGGTGGAAAGAGATAAGAGTGGAAAGCTGGGGAAGAAGCCAGAACTGTTTTAGGAAGAAATATATGCATATATACTATTATTATATACAGTGTGTGTATACACACACTAGATGCACATTATCTAGTACATATATATGCACTGTAAGGTTGTTCTATACTACACTGTATATGGTATATACGTTTATACGCATACACATACTACATGTTTGTACTGAGAGTGCTGTGAAAAGCATGAACAAGCACAGTGAAAATCTGTGGATGAGTGTAGAAACCAATTTACTATGTTTTAAAGTTTGAAATTTCTGTTAGTTTAAGTTCAACATCTGCCAAAATAAGTTAAAGGATACCTGTATCATCAAAAGCAGAAGAAATAAGCTTCTATATTAAAAAATAATAATAACCAAGTACATAACTCCTCAAGTCCTTAAATATTCTCCAGCAACCCCAAATACAAAAGCAGCATTTATTACTTTGCCAGATCCCTCCCTCACAAACAAGGAATCTAGAAATAGAGACCCTCCTCTGAGACTACCTTATCATAAATGATAAACTTCAGTCTGTCTTTAAACAACCTATATGCAAGCTACGGACAAGCTATAGACGATAATCTGGAAGTGTAGAGCTAAATTAAAGGGATTAATAGGCTTTACTTGACAAAAAGAGAAGATATAGATGTAAGTGCAGATGAAGTTCGTGTCACAAATTGTTTTTGGCTAGGACATCAAAGCTAGCATGGAGGACAGTGAAGGAATTTATATTTTTCTAATTAAAATTATACTGAACCCCTGAGAGAAATAAGAACAACAAAACAACTGTTGACAGTATTAAAGACCTGAGAACATGGCTGTAATTCAGTAAGTTAATTGCATACATTTTGCTCATCAGTAGCCAATCATATTCATGGTTTATTGTCAACAGACACATTTTAAACACTGTTTGATTTTTTCCTCCAGCTGTGCAGCATCCCAGCCAGTTAACATAATGAAATAAGACAATCTGGAAAAGGTAAGTAAATTCCATATGTATATATTAATACTAGAGTAATTAAAAGAACAAAGTAGACAATCCTCCAGCATTGCTGGTTAAAAATGTGTGCAGGCTTAAACTTCACTACACTGTTAACATCAGAGGAGATATATTTCTTCCAGCCCATTCATGCCAATTGCTTCACCTATATGCTATGTTATTTTCCTCTGTGCATGCAGGTGCTTTCAAAAGCCATGGGAAAGGAAAAGAACCCATATTCAAAAACAAAAACAAAAAAATGATTAGGATCACACATTCACTCAAGCTGCCAGAGCTATATCCTGAACCATACTCATGAGGGAAGCCCATGCCTTACCCAGTTTCCATAAAAAGATCCTTCAGATACAATGTACCCAGAACAATGGGATTAACATTGCATTTCTCATTAAAACTTTCACAAATGTCTAAAATGCAACATTCCACCATGAAAACAATTTACCTTACCCGAGTCTCCAAAATCACTGACAGACAGTGTTTCCATATGACTGCTGCAGAAAAGGTACTATCTAGATACTCAATAACAGTACCTCCCGTAACACACAGATTTTCTGTGGAAGTTTTCTTACGTAGATATGGATTCAGCTGGGGCTTGCTTAACTTTACTCTTAAAAGTTTTCATTTGTTTAAAGAGGTTTACCTCTAGGAGCCATGGTTTTAGTTTTCTGTCCAGCAGAATATCAAATCCCAGGACTTCAAAGCAGACGCTGTCACTTCCTGGTGCTTGCCCTGGCCTGCACATGCGGTAAGCATGAAGAACATGTGGCTCTGCAACTATGAGAGTCTTCACTACTAACTCCTGTAGGGATGTTTTCAGAAAAAAATATCAGGAGAGAAGACACCAGTATATATTGAACTAATGTGTTTCATACCTTCATAGATGCTTTAGTGAAATGATTTTTTTAAAGACTTAAAATAGCAAATAAATGTTCAAACTGAGTAATAGATTTTTTTATCTAATTACAGATATTTAATAGCTATTGTATTATTATACTTTCCATAGCACATACTTTTTTTTAGATATATGATAGCCTAAATACTAAAGGTATACTGGGAACAATGCATAATATAGCCAAACTTTGCCCATTTCACTTCACAATATCGTTTTCAGTAAATATACTAGGAATCATATTTACAGATCATGCCTCAGCTCTATCAGTCTTTGTCCTGTTCCTCATCTAAAGGTGCCTGTAACATACCCACTGACTTTAATGGCGCAGATTCCAGTCCACTGATATACACAGCACTGACTGCAGTTTTGTAAACATTCTCACATGAAATTCACTTTAAGTACTAGAAAAGTTTTTGAGAGTTTAAATGGGATTGTTCCTGTGTATGATATTACTTGCATGAATAACCAAATGGTTGAAAGGGCTTTTGTGCCTCAGACAAAGTTTAACATTACATTTATAATCAAGCTCTGAATATCACCTTTTTAAAATATAATCATTGTTAATACCACATCACTTGTGGTGTGCATTGCTGAGAATTTGGATTAACAAAGTTTCAAAAATAATATTAAAGTAAAGCAATGTATGGCAGAAGCAATTAATTTTCTAAGAATATACATAGACAAAATAAAGAAAAGCATATGTTTTATCTTACTGAAATATCATTCCAGAATTTGGAGACATCAAGATTATTTGTTTCTAGAAACTCAGTAAACCATTTTATGGAGCGTTTACTTCCTTTGTCTTCTGTTTCATCCCGTCCAAAATGTTCATTATGTTTATTCACAGAGTAGTTAGTCAGATGCATATACAACTGGCTCTAAGAAGAGAGAGATCAACACAATAAACAAAAAAAAGGAACAACACTTTAAGTACGGTTCTAGAATAGTCAATTCAAAATAATTTCTAAAAAATGTTAAATCAATAATGACATAGTCAAACAATTCATATTTGAAAATATATCATGAGCAGGTGATCTGTTGTTTCTTACGTGTCTGCTTCTTGAAATTTTCACATACTGAATGGTCTAGCCATGTTATAACAAAATCTGGGCTTGTATTTAAGCCAGTTGTGATCAACATCTGGTTAGGCAATATATTATATCTGCCATTTTTACAGGTGTGTATGTAAACAACTGCATAAAAATGTAATAAAATATAAATGTAATAAAAAAGCAATCATCATAACTTACAGAACAATTACATTGCACAAGAAGCAAACAATAAAGGTGATGCTTTGAAGTGCTACTTTAAAAGTGCAAAAAACACCTTGGCATCCATTTCATAGACAATCCCACATTTCAGTTGTCACTCTAGTTTATTTATGAGAAATGTTCTCATGATAGTGATACCTTAAGGTATCTTTTGCATATAAATTCATTTGCCTTGTTGCTATCTACCAAAACTGCTCATTTTTGAATGGCTGGTAGCCATACATTAGAGGGTGGTCAATTTCAAGATACATTACATAAACAAGTGAGTGCTATGATTCCTTCAGGTAAAAAAATTTAAACAGCAATTTATGTTATCAGTTACACTTAAAAAAAAAAAAAAAAAGCCTTTAAAGGCTAACTTATAAATCATGATTTATAAATTTATGTATCTTTCAGTACAGGTAGCTCTTCACCTGTACTACCATGATGACAGTCCTTATCACAGTGAAAGGTCTTTGTCATATATCATTCCTTCTTTGAATGCTAGTTGATGTTCTAAGCTGGCCGTGGGCTTTCTGTTCCAATTCTTTTATGAAAAGACAGCCAATAGACAACACAAGCCCTCTGCTGTCATTTATCTTACTACACGTATGGTTAAAAAAAATAAATGAAATTAACAAAACCAAGCACCGTAATTGCAGTCTACTTAACAATAGCATTAGCACTACTAACAAAAGTATTAGCACTACAAGTAATGAATTTCTCCCATGGCTTTCAATTTACTGCTTTGAGAATGATTATGAAACCTATTGTGTTTTTGCATAGTTGTAAATGTTGTCTTTCCATCAAATTAAATTATTTCAGACAATTGAATCATTTTTCAGTCTACAAAAAAAAATGAAACTGTTTTTAGAACAGTAGTTAAACATCTGAACTAATCTTTAGTCTGAAGTTACCCGGAACAATGTCAATGGGGAACAGTGTCATCTGAACAACAATGTCATTAGTGATAAGCAAGGTTATTTCATACAATAAGCAGACTACAACATGAACAGTTGCAAGAACACAGAGAAAACTGTTTATCCTGCTGCTCTGTTTGTCCACTCATAGCATATTTCAGTGCTGATAATGCTGAGAATAGTAACCAATAAAATAAAATAAAATAAAAATAAATAAATAAAAGCAAGCTATTCCAAATATAATACTGGAATTTTTCTAAAACATACAATTTCTACTGAGATTCAAATTATACTGGCATTCTTCAAGATAACAGTATTTTAAGTGACAGTAGAGTAAATGGCTCACCAAGCATTTTCTATTGCATAATTACACTGAAGCAGCTCTAAAAGCACATAGAAAAGGAAAAGGAAAGACATAGCACCAATAGAGTACAGAGCAAAGTATAAGAAATTCAAATCCACTGATGCCTGGACACTACACAGGTAAAATTCTACATGCATAAGCAATGAATTAGAATAAATTCCAACTTACCAAATTTGAGTCACTGGGGGGATGGTACTTTTCTGTGCCCATTCTCACCAGTCCATCATGATATAAAAACACTTTTAATGGATCGCAAGAGGTTACAAGAATATATACACGCAAATCAAACTTGTAGCCTTCCATAAGAAATGGTTTGTCAAGATATTCCTGAACAATCAAGTGATCCTGAGCTTGTAACTTTTCTCCATTTCTTATTAATGAGATCCTAGTTACAAACAAAATTTTAATTATATTAAAAATGTAGGACTTTGACATAACTCTGAAATATTTTTTCATGGTCTTTTCAGCCAGGTAGTCAGGCTAAAGACTATGTGGAAAGAGCTTACACAGCCTATTCGTAGGGTAGAAAAAAAGTGCCATTCACTTACATGGCTTTTAGTTTTCTGTCTTTTATAATACTTCACTGGATGGAAAAAAGGCAACAAGCAATTTCAAAATAACTTTCTGCTTCCTTTGATTCAACAAATGGTAATAATGGATTCCCTCTACACTTAGAAATTGTTCGGCAGAATTTGAAGCCTCTAGCATCCGTGATCATTCTTCCCCATCTTCTCTGTGAAATATCTCAAAATTTCTGTTTCATTCCAAGAGGAATGAAAAATAACGAAATAGAAAAATTTCAGGGCCTTTACTTTTACAGTAATGCCAATACTTTTTATTTTAAAAAATAAAAAAGAACCAAGAGCTTTACTACAGTATATAATCCAAACTGATATTAAAAGCAATAAAAGCTAAAACTGAAATATTCAAAAATAAGAAGATAACAGCTTCAACCCAACTGCAGGTCAGTGTCTTTTCAGCAGTGTCCCCTCCTCCAGTATGAGGGTCACCTCCTTCCAAGACTACACCTCCAGCTGCATCCCCAACGATGTCTCCTCTGTTTCTCCTTCACCTTGCAGCTGCTGATCTTAAATATGTTTGTTCTGCAGTTTTAGCACGCAATAGGGTGCTTGGGCTGTTTTCAGAGCTGCGGAAGATCCTGATCTTCCAAGCAACACCCCTGCAACTACTGAAACCCTGCCATTTGTGCCCAATGCAATCTCACCATCTAAGTCTAAGTACAAGAGATTCATAAATATATTGTTTGGATAATTCCACAATAAAAATAATACTGATCTTAAGACTTACCTGATCATCATCAGAAAATGTATTATTTAATTAAGTCACATTTACAACAACATTAAAATACCACTTCCAGTTACTTTAGTATTTTAGCTGTTTCTGCTTGTTAATTCTTTGTCCAATACATAACCTTTTTTTGTACTGATTGTACCACTTGTATGACAAACTTCTTATTAAGAAACAGCTTCTGTTAATGATGTAAATAGCACTAGATTTTGCCTTTTCTGGGTAAGAAGACTGAATTAACATGAAACTTACCCATGCCCCATTGCACCATTAGCTGGTTTGACTATAAATGTTTTCTGTCGACGCTTCTTCTTCAGTTCTTTTACATAGTTCTGAAACTGCGTGTACTCTGCAGGGAAGATCCATGTTCGAGGAATAAAAGTATACTCCTGAGGCTGACACTTGATCATTCTGCAAAAAAGTACAATAGAGTTTTTTATTAAAAATGATAATCCTGTTTGATGGATCAATCCTCTGGATTAAATATTTACAATAATCTGACAAGAAAATTTCATTAGCAAAATACTTTTTTGTATAAAATTTATATTTTGTATTAAAAAAAAATAGGAGAGCAGATGTCTGCAGTTGATTTAGAATACTTAGAGCTCTGACATATTCACATGCATACTTTAGGAACAACAAAAGCAGACCATCTTGTGCATTTTTGCTTATCATCATATTGTATTTATCATCTTACTGGCATTCATCTCATTTTTTGGCATACATCTAACTCCTCTAACTCTCCTAAAAGGACAGTAGAGAATTCAGTTAATAGAAGTTTCTATCACTCAAAGCTATATCTCTGACATAGGAAGCATATACCCACACCAGACTGGCAGTGCTGGCTACATACATACAGGTTAGCTTTAAGCAAGGTAGCTTTAAGCACTGGTAGCAGCAAAGTTATGTAAGCTTTGTATACTTTGTAGTACTACATGGACTAGCATAGCATGGTTCCCAGCAGGATAAATTTAGTCTTTGCTGAGTTAAATCCTGAAGCAGCTAGCTTGTTTCAGGTATGCAGAACTCCTGAAACTTCGCATGTAACTTTGTATGAACTCAGTTTGGGTAACTCTGCACTAGCATTCAGGTTCGACACGTCTGGAATGCAAATAGCCACAGATCAACAGAAAGCTGGATGCTTAGAAAGAAATGAACTGACATAGCAAGCTGCCCAGACATTATTAAAAAAATAAAATAATAATAATAATTTAAAAAATGGAACTATATTTCCATTTTTTATTATTTTTTGGTTCCAAATTTTATTATTTTTAATTAATTAAAGATTTAGCTATACTTCTACTTTTATAATGAAAACTAATATCATCAGGAGGATAACTTACATGTAAAACAGACATACAATATCATTTCAATACTTCATTTCTACTATGAGCCTACATAATGATCCCCATGCACTATAAGACACTTTTACTTTAAATGGCTTGAATACTAACAGAAGAAGCAGAACTGCCAACCACATCTGTAAGACTAGGACTGTAGCCAGGACCTACTGGTATAATAGATACGCTGTCACCAAACTGTTAGCCAACTACCCAACAAACACTCTGCAGAAGCCACAATAGCTATACTACTCTTGGAGTACTGCATGAGGCTCAGTGTTCCTGCAGCTTCATTACAATTGTCATTTTTAAAAATCTAGTTTGATGAAAGCCATTCAATATTCAGGAAAAAAAAAAAAAAAAAAAAAGAGTTGATATTATAATTAATCATTAAGGCATCATTTTTAAACTGTCCATCTACTATACGTTTAGAGACTTGCTAACTGAGGAGCATATCTTAAATTATCCTGTAAATTAGCCATCATTTATTAGCCATAAATTATCCTATATTCAGGAAAAAAAATAAAAATAAAAAAAAAATCTGTTAGTTTACATGCCTCTCCAAATTACTTCTCGTATGCATCCTGAAGTATTGCATGACAGAAACTCAGATTGCAATACTCATATCCCTATTTAACAAATATAACTGGATAACTTGATATTATAGATATCTTATTATCTGACTGCAAATACATCAGCTCTTTATGCCTTCTTTTACCTTATGCATAACTGGATAGACTACAAACAATAACATAAAGCTGAATACTTACCACTGTTTACAAGTTCTGATGCTCACTAAAACTTTCGACCAAAGAATTCAGCTCTGTTCTTCCCTGCCTGGCCGTATTCACAAATAGTGTAGGAACATCATCAAGCAGCTTCCTGAATCAAGACCTATTCCATTACAATAGCCCTATTTTCCAGCACATCTGTTATCTGCTACTGTGGGTAACCACTTCTTCACTGTGCTGCTCTGTCCTTTAGCCTTTGCAGTCCTTACCAGGAGGTCTGAGAACTAAAAATCAAGTTATTGTTCCTCTGAGTGCTATTTTAGCTCCCAGATCCAGTCAGCCCCTGCTCTCATTTCTGAGTGCTTTCTGTGCAAAAGAACCAAAGGTGTTTTGTACAGACTGTAGGTTATTAAAGAAATGACTTGTCAGTCGAGTAACACCGGTTCTACTGCCTATGTTTCAAGACCCTCTGACTTTTCAGATATGAAAGGAAGTTAGTGGATGAGATAGATGAGAACGACTCTTCACCCATGACCAGTTCACAAACCTTTTAAATGTAAACAAAAAACATCTCATATCTATTCCCTCTCCTGTGCATCCTGTACACCTTTTCCCCTACTTATTGCATAAAATCTGTAATCACACTTATTACTCATGAGGGATTGCATTTATGAGACCACCTACAGAAAACATGATTTAAACATGTACAGGACTTTTTCTCTCATAATTCTGTAACTATGCAACTATCTGAGTAAACAGGTCACAGTTACTTGAACATAGCATGTGACTTTTTCACAAATAGCAATTTGAAACTTGCCAATAAATGTAAGTAACCTCTGGCATGTAAAAAAATAAATAAATAAATCATTACTAACATTTCAGTTTATTGAGAGGGTATTTTACCTCAGCACAATATTTTCCCTGCATACACTAGTCAAATACAACTTACTAATTAAACTGATCTCACGACGCCTGTTATGCGGTGAAAGAAATTTAGCATTTATGGACACACAAATTCAAGATATTTAGTGCTGACATTCAGTTACAAGTTTTGGAATAAGAATTTACAGGAGATTTTCCAAAGGAACAGCTCCTCACCATCACCCAGGACATGTAATTCTTCATACACTTACTTCTATGTGAGACCTGTGTAATGAAATCCCCTGCCAAACTGTGTTCATCTGCACCTCAATTTCTAGTCATCTCCTTCGCTCTGTTTACGACCAACATCATCAGCATGCACAACAGTTCTTGCTATGCACACATTTTCTATACATAATCTGGGATTTAAAGAGATGCATATCACGCTAGGAATTCAATTTTATTCTACATCTTTTCATTTTCACTTTCTTCTTTATGTTGTTTGCTTACTTCTCCCAACAAATGGATGCAGAGATAAATAAATAAGTTCTGGGCATTTGTAGCTTCTCTTTGAAAAAAATGAGTAGCTCTGTTCTTGGGTTATCCCTTATTTCATTGTCTCTGAATCAAAGACCTTTACCTGACCTTACTGAAAATGCACTGTTACCAAAGGAGCTCTTTAAGGATGTAAAAAAATAATATTCATTTTAAATACAACAGGGTGGGGGTTTTGTTTGCCTTTTTCCTTCTCATCAACAATCCAAGTCTAGTACACAAAGGAGCATTTGCATAGTTCAAATGCAGCAGGGGGAAAAAAATGGCAAGCAGAATACTCTAGGAACAGGTAAGGATCAAACTGAATAGAAAGGACTGCATGCAGCAGAAAAGCAACAAAACATGATTAGTGTTTCTGTATTATTCTCTCCAAATGACTTTTAAGACAGAACAGCAGCTATATGGAACAAAATCCTCCATTCTAAATACAGAAGCCTGTCCAACCACATACCACAACTGACTTGTGTTTTCACAAGCAGTCTCAAGGTATATCACTGAGTTTTGTAAATTTTGAATTCCAAGTATTGAATTGTGAGGCTAGTACTGCAAAAAAGAGACTGATTAAAACCCCGTTCTATCTGCTGATATTAAGTGAAGTCACAGCATAGATATATTTAACCCAGGGTTATCATACCAGAGAAATTATCTTATCTATAATATGTGCAATCTCGACATTCAGCATCTTTAAACTGTTTTGATCTCAGAATTCAGTAGTTTGAGAGAAAGATAATGAGACTGTATTTGAATACGTGTGCATGAATCTTTTGCTCATCTTGCGTATTTGTTTTAAATCACATACCTGCACCAATACACAAGGATAGCACTGTCTATCAAGCTGACCAAAATTGTTCCATTGTTTCTGAGATACCTCCAAATAGCTGCTTACATCCATGTGCTATCTCTATGTTCTTACTTAGAAAGTAAAATGTCTGGAAGGGGCAGTGAAGTGCTTGTACAGCAGATATATACTTATGGACCAGAACAAGGGGATTCTGGTCCATAAGCAGGACATGTAGACACCACAGCAATGCACATGATATTTGCATACATTCTACATACTCTGTGTAGTATTTACAAAATAAAAAAAGGAAAGAGAACAAGAGAGATGAGATAACACATTACATTAATACACCAAAACAAATTCTATTTTGGTAATGGCAAATGCAGTGTAGGTAAAATCTGGGACCAAAAGATTAACTCTTTTTTAACTGTTGTTTAAACCAATCTAGGCTAGAAGAATCAAAATATTCACACATATTTCTCTGAGAACTCTTCCTTATTAACAGGCTGATGAGTCATTATTTACTATTGTTTTCTCAGTTCTTACTCACAGATTCTTAGCTAATACAATTCTTCAAAACCCAGCTATTTCACCAGAGGAAGGATAATTTATAACAAAATCAAATTTGTCTGACTTATTTCTGACATAAACAGTAAGATGCTTCACATTTTTAATGTGATATATACAAAAATATTGACATTAATTATTTTAAAATAAGTAATATCCATTCACATACTAGTAATTTATCCTTTCCTACTCTTACATGATGTATGCTTGGGTGTATTATACATTATATATATTATAACTTAAGGCCGACTCAGGCACTCTGCAGCATGTAGACACAGAACTGAACCCATATCATTTTCCACTGATGTAAATTGAAGAGATACAGTAACTTTGGAAATTATTATTGGTCCTCTTGTAGCCTCTTCTTAAAAATAAACAAACCTAAAAGGCAATAATTCAGCATTGTACTGCACTAAATACCATGGCCGAAAAACTTCTTAATAATAAAAGATTACTTAGTCATGTTTCTTGCCAGAAAATCCTTTCTGCAGATCTCTCCCATTCCTGGAAAATGGTTGATTCTCTGAGGGAGGAGAAAAAAATAAATTAAGTTGGTACTTTTTAATTTTTCTGTCATAACTTATACAATCATTCAAAACATTCAATTACATGCTCAGGCAAACATAATCAGTGTTACATATAAATCATTCTAGAGAGTATCTTATGTGGTCTTAACTTATCCATGTGGTCTTTACTAAAGTTGCAGTACGTTGTATTCGTATTCTCTTCCCAGAGAGGGAAAAAAAAAAAAAAAAAAAACACATGGAAAAGGAAATATTTATTATCTGGGGAGAGAGCTCTGCCTAATTTACTGCTTAAAAGTTTATGAGTAACTTATAAATTGTATTTTGCTACTTCTTTAAAACTGTGATAATTCATAACAATCAACTGGCAGACAAAAGTATGAAAGGACAGCCCCCAAATACTTAAATAGCAGATTCCAAATGGGATGAACAAATAACTCCAAAAAGGAGAACAGGATTTAAAAATATGTAGTGGTATAGCCTTGTTGCAATCTGGATGGTATTGTTTTATTTTTTGTTGTTGTTGTTTGTTTGCTTTGGTTTTTTTCCTCTCCATACATATGTAACCAAAAGTGACACATTACTGAATTTCTCAGTGAAACAGTTTGAAACATGTCCAAAATACTATCGCTCTACCTGATAGTTTCGAAGTTCAGCAATCTTTTCTTGCTGCACAGCAGAATCACTCCATATAAGATTAGCTGTTTCATCTTCATCACGTGTTTTCACAAATCCCATTTCTCGTATTACCACGCGTACTACAGAGAAATCACATAATTAGTTAAGGAATTTTTTGAATATATAAAATAAATTAATTTTCAAAATTTTAAAAATTGATCAAGATGTTGAATATTTTAAATATTCATCCCTTTGCCTGAGAACAATATGAGCATGCATGCTCTCATTTAACTTGCAGTATTTCCATCAGCCTATTGCAAATCTGTCATTACAATGTTATAGCACCTTGTACCAATCTGGAAACAGTGTACAATCACTGGTGGTAGCTGTAAATAGCTTCAAGGCATTCCACAATGATCCAGTAAAACTTGCACAGTTTTTAGAGTTAATTTTGGTCATAACAAATTAATTTTAAAACTATGACAAATACAAGTGTCACTGCAGACAGGGAACAAAGTCTCTTTAGTCAAGGTATCATAGAATGGCTCAGGTTGGAAGGGACCTTAAAGATCATCTAGTTCCACAGTTTATTTAGTATGGTAGTTACAAAAACAAATTCATACATTATTTTAAGTTTTTTTTAAAAAAGAGAAAATTCTGATTATGTTCCAGGCATAACATGGGTTCTTGGATAAAAGATTTTTATAAAGAAAAAAGAAAATAAACAAAAAGAAATATTATTTTGCCTTAAGCTATTCGTTCTGCCATCTACGTAATAAATTCGTTCTGATATCACTTCTCTAGAGAAGACATCTCTGGATTTGAAGTCTTCCCCACCTGGTAAAAATCAACAAGGTCTACTCAAGTATGCTGTGAGTTTGGAGTTCAAAAGTCTGTCACTACTCCTAGTTCAAAACCTGAACCGGAGAAAAGTCATCAGTTGGCTTTCAGTCTAAACAGTTCATTTTGAAGCTTCACAGATGCCACAGAAAGGCTCTGAAATACTTATTAGCCCTGAAGTCTTTGGAAAACTCATTGAACCATTTCCATAGCTGGAAGGAGATAAGGGTAGAGAGAGTGTCATTCTAAAGTTACCAATAACTATTCCACTGGGGAGGATAACGCACCTGTCTAGATACTGAGCCATTCAGTTTTTTTTTGGAGAGCTATCAGAACAAACCTATTCAGCCTGTAATATGCAGAATGGAAGCATACATTTATTGTCATTATTTGCTGTTAATCAAGAATCAGCATTAGTGGCAACTCCCAGATTCTCTTCTGCTACTCCACCAAAAGCTAGAAGAAAGTGTTGTTTTGTTCCCACATACACACTATTTAAAAGGCTGAGGCCAAATTACATGATTCTAGTTTTCTACATCTTTTCTTCTACAACAGACTACAAACTATGTATTTAGTGTGATAGTAGCCTCATCAAAATGCAAAATATTATTTTTTAATTGAGAAACCTCTGCATAATAGTAAGGGTATTTAACATTGCATTTAAACTGTTCATCATTTAAGGTTTTAAGTATATATCTGAATTCATATGTAAATCATAATTAATATTTTTTTTCCACAGCTATCTTCATTAATTAACTTTTTGCATTTCGAGGCCCTTCCCTGAGTAAGGAGTGGGGAGTAATAAAAGTTGTACAGCATTCAAAACTATCAATGCAATGTTACCAAAAAAAAAAAAAAAAAAAAAAAAAAAAAAAAAAAAAAAAAGACAAAGGTTTCTCAGAACATAAAACCTTTTGGAAATGAGTCACTGTCAGCTTGATGCAAAATCCATTAATTCACCCCATTAGCTAGTAATCCATTCACATCAATTGCTATTATGATAACAACAAGATACATAGCTTCCTACCAATTTCATATTTTGTGCCAGCAACATTTGCAGTGATGACTCCATTCTTCTTCTTTCTGACCTTTCTTTTAATTGGGCTTTGATAGGGTAGTTCTGATCGCAAAGTCACAGGAGCAGTTCCATGGTTATCTTTGAAAAATAACATTTTAACTATCAACAAAGCATTTGTATCTCAAATAATGTATACAAATTAACTAAAATTACCATACCATCCATCATGCAGCATCTGAGCTAGTCAGTTACAAACATTTACTTCATTGCAACTTACACGTACAAGCCCACAGAAATAATTAATAAGCTATATTAAAAAATACGAGACTTGCATACCTCCCTCATTAGGCAAGGATGGCATTATAAGATACTGTAGAAGTAGAGCTCAAATTCTGTTCCAAGTTCTGAGGAAATGATGGAGCTGTCAAAGCCAAGTTATTTAACGCTCTATTCAGACCATTTCATTCTCTGGTTGTAGCAAGTATTAGTTCTGGAACAGATAGATATCTGTGTCAAAAATGTAAAAGCAACTCTGTTATAGATAAAACCTGAAAAAATATATAAACAGCAGAAAACTAACTACAAAACTGTTTTTAGTAAGTCAAAAGTGACACTTAAAGGATAAAACAAGTTATTGCAAATATAAAACTTTGTTTAATACAGTTCAATCATTTTGTTTCTGGGAAAAAAAAAAAAAAAAAAAAAAGCAGCATTCATTTGCAAAACAAGATTATACTACCCCATTGTGTTATTTTTATTTCTGTAGGGAAGATTTGGGGCATGAAAATAGGTAATATGGAATTCAATCAATACTGCAAATGTTTATCTCCAAAAAGCTAAATGAATGTATAGGAATTTTTAATAATTTTTATTTTAAAATTTAAAATCAGACACCATGCATTATGTGTTTTAAGGTACCAAATGGGAAGTAATTGAAGTTATTTTAAAAATCTTTTTTCCACTTTTTCAGTTTTCAACATTTTTTTAAATGATTGTCCAATAATCACTTGGTAGTATGTGACCTCAGCTTCACAATTCACAGTAATTCAAGACATAACTGATGAAAATTGAAAGGCACTTTGGGTTGTCAAGTATCTAAACATCAGTTTATAAAGGAAGTATTTGTATGAAATGCTGTTTTTCATGTACACGTTAAAAAAATAATATTTTTTATCAGTAATCTCAGAACACACTACGATACGTGAAAATACCACACTTTAAAAATGTCTTGAAAAAACATCTTAAGTGTATGAGAACAGGCTAAAGCATTAGGGGGAAGGAAAAAAGACAAAACCACTCGGGAATAAGACACTTCTCTAAACACACCACTACATGACTTTGGGTGTGCAGCATCTGTTATAACAAAGTCTGCAAGAAGGCAAAGGCCATCTTTGGCAGGTTGCCTCAAACAAGTCTAGTAGTTGTCGACACATATACAATATAATTTATTGGTTTTAAAATGCTTTGATTTCTTTTCTGCAATTGTGCATGTGGCTAAAGTTCCTTACACTAGCTCTAGATCAGTTCTTATTGCTGCTTGTGGTGTTTGCAAAACTTACTTAAAATAGCTTCACACAGAGGAATTTCTTCTGCTATATATAGCTGAAAATTGCAGTAAAAATCAAAGTTAGCCATGACTTATGATGGGAAATGAATTTGGTCATAAGTTTGGACAAGCTGTACATAGATGTACATTGGCAAAGTTATCACAGCACTACTTATAAATACTCTGGGGGGTGGGGGGTGCATGTGTGTACATGTGCATGTCTCAGAGAGAAAAAGAGGGAAGAAGGAGTGATGATTATATCCTGGACAAGTCACATTTTTGTTAAGAAAACATAAAAGTAGATACCCTGAGCTGTAAGATCTTTTTTCATTTTAATACAGAAACCTATCCTTAAAAGCTAATTAACATGAAAGGAAAAAGAAAAAAAAAAAAAAAAAAAAAAAGGAAAAGGAAAAGAAAAAGAACAGATTATGGTTCTCTTATGACTGTAGCCAACATACTAGGTGCCAAATTCTGCTATGAAAGACGACAAAAAGATTGTGCTCATGACTGTTCAGAGGAGTTCTGAAAAATAACACTGCAACATGTATTTATTTATCCAGGAGGTAAGCACAGGCTATGACACAGATACACCCTACCAGCACCTCTCAGCCCTTCCTACTCACAGCATCCTTTGCTGCACCAGAACTGCCTCAGAACGTTCCCCCAAAATGAACTGTAACAGGCAGGTCCATTTGAAGTTTTAATGTTTTGGACACCCTCAGCCAAGAAGGGGGTCTGAATGTCCTGCTGCCTGCTGGCCTGCCAACACCAGACACAAAGGTGGGAAAATGAAGTGTGCATCCTCTTCACAAGCGCTGCTAAGGAAGAGCAGTGCTGGACACAGTGACTCACTGCACATTGCACGTTATCTGCTTCTCAGGCTAAGAATACCACCAGAGTACAAGACACGTTTAGTTCCTGGGAATAACACTGAAGTATGCCTGTTTGCCAATTAAGGACTTGTATGCATATATACAAATTCCTAGCAGTTGTTCCTCAGCAGTACAGGCTAAAAACTTTTAATGAATTTGGAAAAATGTCAAGACGACTAACGTTTCCCTGTGAGAAATGCCAGTCCTTACTAACACACCATGATTTACGAGCTATGGTGTGGCAATAAAAATCCAGCAGCTTATACAGCTTTCATTCAGCTTATACTCATAGAGAAATATCTGCCCAGAGTTACTGTAGTGCCCTGGTATTCTGAAGCTGGGCCATAAAGTTAAAAACTACAGTACATTGTTGACCTACTACTTTTCTTTATAAATAAACCATTCTACTCCTTAGAGTAGAATACTCTTTAGATTGTTTAATAGGGAGCACAAACACCCAGGCGAGCATGTTTTATACACAGGCACAATGCCTAAAGCCATAATAGTAACCCTGAGTTGATTTTCCAAAACATTTTACATAGGATGCAGTCCATTCTGCATCCTGCCACACTGGCCAAATTTCCAATTACTGGGCAGAGCGCTTGGCAGTGCCCACTGGATCACGCACAGGTAACTGCAGCAGCACTGTTGGGTTGTGATTACGTTACAATCTGAGTCAATTCCCGTAACTATGGTAAGTTTTTACTTATAAAATAAACATAACCTACAAGCTGTGTTCCACTACAAAAATGTAGAGGCACCTCTCTCCAGTAACGCATCTGAAAGACCTGTTTCTAAGAGATCGCTTTTAATAACGTGGAAGAAACTATTATATTTCCAAACTGGAACTTACTTAACCTTGGCAACACTGCTATCAGGAATCTCTGCACTCACCCTCAGACAGAAAAGGAGTGCAGTTCCCACCATATAAAATTTCCCTCCTGAAATCAAGATGCACATAAATTAATGAAGCTTTTTTTGCTCGCCCATATTGATTCAAAAGCAACTGAATGAAAAGAATTAACCTATAAATGGAGAGAGACTTGTGAAGAAGAAATTAATGCATCTTTGTCAGGTTAGCACATTCTTATACAAATGAGTACTTTGAATAGAAGCATTCTAGGGAGAATAGAAGATGATATTACCTTTACAGTTGCCTGGCAAGGTGTAAGAGCACCAGCAGGAGAGCTACATTGCACACAATCCTGTCCTACAAAGAGCCAGAAGTCAACACACGTGCACAAAAACACCGAGTGCAGAGACCAGGGAATCAAGGAAGCAAAAACTTTTATTTTCCAGGGACAGCAGAGGTCAGGCACTCTTGCTAGAGAGGCACAGGCTCACACATGGACAGCGACCTAGGCAGATACTTAAATCCAAAGGGAACAGTTTGAGCAAGGTCCTGCAGAAGCAATTTGACAGTAGTAGTGACAGAGGCTGAGAGGGTGCCTGGGTGAAGAGCAGTGTGAAGAACAGGTTTCATAGTTAATGGAATAATCCATGGTTCCTTGACAACAAATTGTAATTAATTGTAGAAATATATATACATATATATTGCTGTTACACAAACTTAATCAGAAGAAGCTATTAAACTGCCTGAAAAATATTCTTCTAGCCTAGATTATATAAAAGCATTTTTTAACAAATCACTCTTTCATTTCCCAAGTTATTTGCTCCACACTGCTTCCAAATGACCTCTGCCTTTCATGATCTTTCATTGTCAATCCTGATGCAGTGTGGAGCTGAAAAGATTATTTTTAGTCTCTAAATAGTAACTTGCATCCCATAAGAGTAAGCATCCCAGAAAATGGTTGACTTAATCAGATCAAAACAAAGATTGGGGGAATCAAATTCAAACTTAAAATAAAACAGAGCAACTTGAGAATCTGTTCCAGAGAGTCACTCAGTCCATGAGATTCTCTCAGGATCATACCAGTGACTATCAAACCCTGCTGCGTAGCCTAACAAGAGACTGCTTTGCCTATGTACATTTAAAATAGATGTAATTTAACAGATTTGAGCATTAAGAATGATAGATTCATTTACTAACAAATCACTCTAAGCTTGGTAACCAGTTTGAAAAGCTACATTGGCCACGCACAGTCTTAGTTCATGTATGACTTAGTTTCATGTATGAACTGAAAGTTTGATTTCAGAGCTTAACCAATGGTACATATGATAGCAGCTCTCAATGACAACTGGCATTTCTTAAGTTTCTTCCTGTTGTATCCTATTTCTATATTTACCTAGGTGAAATGCTACAAAAATTGGATTGTCAATTTTATTTGAATTAAATTGGCTTCTTTGTGTACAGACAAGTAATCACTCAGCAACCACAGAATATTTTAGTATATAGATTTTGAAGCTAGCAGACTGCTTTCCTCTGAGTCCATTAGTGCTATTTACCCACTGCTGTCAAAAGTGTCTGGGAATGCACAGTAGCTAGGAAGAAATCCACAAAGCTCCCGACATAAGGAGCTTTCACCCTGTGATGGAGACACGCTTAAGATACAGTTATATAACTTGGCAGATGACCACGAGGATGGAAGGGCAGCATCACAGCGCTCCCCTCCCCAGTTACCTGGAAAATTAAAATAACAATTTCACAGAAACATGAAAAGAAAGAAGTGAAAGTAGTCTTCAGAGCACGGACCCAGCAAATATCAGAGTTCTGTATTGTCAGTCTGACCTAAATAACAAAGATTTCTGCTCCCTTAGATCTTAGGATGTGAAAGCCTCTATCCACTGTAGTAGGGAGGGCTTTGCTACTTATTACAGAGAGGCCGTTATTTTCATCCAACAAGAAAGTCGCAAACACTAATCAGAACTTCTCAATATAATATTAGTGATTCATCTAGCGCTATCAATACTATATATTCTTCTGAAATATGCATGAAGTACTTTCTCTGTGTATTGAACTCTGAGATGAAGAAAAATTCTGAAGACCAGGAAAAAATAATAAAAAATCTTCATCAATAGGAAAAAAAAAAAAAAAAAAAAAAAAAGATACCATGTGAGATCTTGTTCAGTTACACAAAACTATAATCAACTGTTGACCTGGAATTAAGCTCTAAAATGCAGATGCAAAATGAGATTGAAACATGACGAAAAAAGATAATAGAGACAAATGCCATCTTCACTATCATCCTGAAATAGCAAAGTAACAATTTGCAGCCTTTAACCATGGAATTAAAAACATCACAGCCTTTTCCTTTTTTTTTTAATATGTCTTGACAAAATGTGAGCAGAGCTAAGCAGTTTGATTTAACACGCTAACAGAACAATTTGGTGGCAAGTTCTCACTCCTACAGAGAAATTCTAGATGCAAAAAGCAATCCTCATTTTGAGGCTCAGTGTGTTATCAAAGTGATAAACTTGTTTTAAAAAGGCTATCAGTCAGCTGGCTTCAAAATGCATACACATTAGCGATTGGTTTCCTTTGACATTCTGAAGTCAAAGGAAATCTATATTAATTTCAAAAGCATTTGCTCTCAACATCAAATGAGATGAGATGTTTATTCACCAGTTCTTTCAGATAAAGTGAATGTACAGAGTGCTCAGGTGTGCTTGGTTTGCTAAACAGGCAGCTAAAAGCTATATAAGAAGAAAAAAAAAAAAAAAAAAAAAAAAAAAAGCATGATTCAATACAGTTTAAACTTTTTTGAATCCTGTGCTCCTGTGCAGTTCTGTAAACTTTCAAGTAGTTTATCCAAATGGCCAACATTTTTAAAACTTACAACTGAACTACCTGAACTACCAAATACTGGCTGGAGTGACAGCACTACCTCTGAATCTGTAAGTTACAGTTACTTTAATGTCTATAACAGCCATTTCACATCTGAGACCTGAATCAGCAAGTCGAAGATTGATTTTCAGTTTAAAAAATTGACCTCCAAAGTGTCTTTCATAGCAGAGCACACCATGTGACTGTCTGTTGGCTCATTCTCACCATCAAAAGCCCTTTTTAAAGTGGTAACATATTTCAAACTGATAGTAAAATGAGTAATATAGTTTCATACATTCTGTATATTGGAAACAAAGAGGAAAAAAGAAGGTAAGATAGAATCAGAAAACTACAATAAAAAGGACAATATTTGTACCTATTTCCTGTTCAGTAGAACATGGGAAGTATATTAATGAAAATGCACATGAAACAAACCTGTATGACTTACAAATCAGTAACTTGACAAACCTCAAATTCATGCAACATTCACAATAGCAAGGAAAAATACTTACAAATTAGATCAGATAACTAGAGTGCCAGGTTTTGTGTAGAAATATTCTAGTTTCAGAAAGCATACTTGTGCATCATTCACTACCACCAAAAAACAAACAAACAAACAAACAAAAACAGCATGGCATGGAAGCATGGACAATGCCTAGGTCTCCTACTACTGTACATCACTTCAAGTGTTGATAACAGTCTTTAACGCTGTACATTCATCAGCAGGAGAACACTTTACTAACTCCACAAAGGAACATATTCCTGCTCCATGATCCCTATAAGTCCCACTGAACACTGCTGAATACAAATCTATCTTTATTTATTGTAACTACCCACCTCAGTAATAGCAGCCATCGTCCTGCTGTCATTTAAACTAGCATTGGAGTGTCATTCACATGTTCAGCCTACAAACACACACTAGTGCGCATTGGCCACATTTGCTCTGCAAGCGACGGGTGGCTGGCATTACACCTAACAGCCACAGGGAGGCTGGAGCCCAATCACCCAAAGGAAGCATTCTCTTTAAAAGAAACATCTGAAGGACCTTTGTTTGTCTTACGGACCGCGAGTGCAGGAAGTGAAGGACCGCAACTGTATGGAATGTCAGACTGCCCAACACTCTTTGTGGTGAGACAGCTACTGCTACTAATGAAAGAAACGATGGAAGAGTCCTATCATAATACTGGGCAAAAATGATTACGTGTAATACTAAAATTAAATTCTGATAATTAAATGTGTGTTTTTGGTAGAGGAAAGGGTAAATGAGAGCGGTTAGGAATAGAGCTGTGGCACCTGTGGGAAGATCTCTGCTCTGCATTTGACTTTGTGGTGCACCATCCATGCTCTTCATTACAGCCTGTCAATACACAGCACCACCTATCGCAGGGCATTTTAGGTTGTGTACACCACACAATAACTGATGGCATTGAACTATTTCTTTCTTTTTCTATCATGCACTTCGCAAACTATTTACTTCTCTAGGAAGAGCTAGGGATCACAGGGACCTACAGTTCAGAATGTTTTAACATTTACATGTATCAACATATTTATCTTAGTATAACAGAAAGAGTGCTGTTCCTTTAATGAAGCTGATGTATTTGCAATAGCTCCTTAATTTATAAATAGGCCATCTGGGGAGATTTACTAGGGATCCTGGGGGAGGGGGAGAAAAAAAAGTCTTTAGAAGGCTCCCCCTCACTCATCAAATTCCTCCTCCTCACTTCCAGTCGGTGGCATTGGCTTGGTGTGAAAATGGCCTCACGTTCAGGGATCCATGAGCACATATCATTCCTACGGATCTCTGCATTTTAAGATCCACACCTTAGCCCCACATGAAGTCTATCCCATTACATCTTATATTTTACAGGCCTGTACTTCATGGACCTATTTCAGTGTTCCTGAACACAAACTGCAATCATCACACATGGCCCACGAAGACTCTGGTTGAGGATTACATCATCCAGCTTTACACGCTGTCAACATAAGAACATTCGCTAGTTTAGCAATAAGGATGAGACTCCCACTGCTGCCTGAAATATAAATTGGCAGACATTAGCTTGCAATTTCAGCACCTAATGCAAACATAAAGAAAAATAATGGCTTGAATAAGGTAAAGAGGGCACTTAAAAGAAGCATTCAAGCTCTCTTTGACCATGTAAGTGCAAGGAAGGTGCTCTTGCATGATCACTGAATTGTTTATCATATTATACGGACACTTCCTACTATCAATCAATTTGCTCAGCTTCCCTGGGAACAGCCTGCATGCATGTATGAGGACTGGTACCTGACCTCTAATATTGAAATGACCATGCTTACATGCTGATATACTCTAAGTAAAACACTACCGCAACAACACTCAGTGGTAGTAATATTTTACAAATAACTGAAAAAGCTAGCCAGAAACTCCAGCAGCTACAAAACACTCCAACAAAAACAAGCTTGCCTCCGCAGAGTTTAATATTTGGGGCTTAACGTGGTGCCATCAATTTGCAAATAGTTTTTACAAATGAAAATGAGCAGCTTCAAAAGGATGTGAGTCCTCAAAAGCCTCTCTAACTGGATTGACCCAATTTATAAAAATTCCTTTAAAGACTGAATTGGTTCCAAACCCCCTGTGTTATGCTATTTTAATCCATTTTAGGGGATCTAAATAGAGAGTCTGTCTTCATCAGTAATGAGATGTGACTCTAATATACAAAATATTCCTATAATAGCATATGTATGTTGCTCACCGATAGGGAAATATACCATGTAGTTGAAAAGCCTAGAAAAATAACATGCCTTAAATGCTGAACATAAACTTATTACTTAGAATGTCCAAAACAAGAAAGAAAAATGACGCACACCAGACTTTCTACACACCAGCTTTAATTTTTGCACAGAAGAAAAAAAAAGCATGAGAATAGTCTACCAAAAAGTAGTTTTCCAGGATATGTTTGAACCCAGAGGATCAGAATAATGTACTTTCTGAATCATAACCTCAGCCTTACTGATGCAACCCTGTAGTATTGAACAGTTTATTTATCAGGTCAGAGACCATATTGACAACGGCATTGTAGGCTTTTTTGTAGTATAAATTAACTACAAAATCTGAGAGGATAAGTGACCTCAGTATGCCTGTTTCCCTTCATGACTTGAATCACAGCAGCAGCACAGATCCAGATCTGGAACAATATCACAGTTAGCCCTGTCCTCATCTATCTTGGTCAGCTCCCAAAAAGCAACACTTACAAGCAATTGGCTCTGGCATGTTTGCTTGTTTGTATTTAATAGCAAGAAGGCATTGTGTGTTGGTTAAGAGCTACACTCAAGAAATGTACTGAAATAACAATCCTCAGCCTGAGGCTAGAGCCATGGGATATTTAAATCATTTACAGGTCTCAACTTGATTTTTGCTGCTTTTATCTTAATTTTTGAAACTAGACTCTCAGTGAAGCAGAAGGGCATAAACTTACACAGGCAAATACATGCTGGCTGCAGAATTAACTTTTTTCAAATAGTCAAAAGAAACAAACACTCATTTCTTATTATGCTATAATAACCCCCCCCCACCCCCAACCTAAAACATGGATGACAACTGTTCCATGTTTTTTTTTCAGTGAATTATCTTATGCAGAATATTGCAACATTTATTCTTCTGTGTTTCTGACAAAATTTGTCTCAAGTCTGGAGAGTAAATGCAAACAAGCTATATGTCACAGGGCATTCTCCATAGCCCAATAAAGCAAATGTAGACATTTCTATTGATTTTTGTGGGCTTAAAATCACAGTGTTTCAGCTTCAGAACAGCCCTGATGGTGGCACAGTTCAGAAATATAATTAAAACACAGGTCAAAACTATAGTCCATTTAAATCAAATCTTCAGTACAGTAGCAATTACAGCTAAAAATAACTGAGCTGCCTCTGAATTTCTCTCTTTCTTGACAAAGATTACAAGCTTCATGTATCACTTTTAGAACTGGTTGGCAGTCTAGATGCAGTGCTTCTTATTTCACAGCTCATGAAATATTCACAGGTTCAGAAACAGGAGTTACTGTGCAAGCAGTATATAGCTATATTCATATATCTGTAGGAAAAGTTCCATGCTGCTCTCCAGAAGCATGTTTTGCCTAGCTAATAGAGAAAGATCTACTGTATGACTGTATTCAGAAGATGCTCCTTAATCTAGCTCTCTTTATTATATGGAAAGATAAACTGTGAGCTCCAGGATGTATGAGGAGGAAGAGGGAAAAAAAAAAAAAGAAAAAAAAAAGAAAGAGAGAATAGGAGCAAGATTCTCAGGAAAGAACTCATTTCAAAATATGTGCTGTACAGAACACATAAGCATTCAAACTGAAGCCAGTGTATTTTACTTAACATAGCCTGCAATAGAAAGCAATATTAAAAACAAACAAACAAAAAAAAAAACTTGGTAGCAGCATGTGGCAGTATGATATATCATATACCAAATTCTTCTGCACACAAATTACTGGTGAGAGTGCAAAATTTTTATTTATCATGAATTTAACTGACAAGATTACATCCTGCAGAATAAATAGTTGTATCAAGACCTCCTACTGATATGGAAACAGATTTAAAATAATTCCACAGTAGAAGTAGCAAAATGAATTCACTTACCTGCTAGTGTTGCATTGCTGAGGCTGTCAGAAGACTCAGCCCTGTGGAAACAGATTTTTCTATCAATAATTGACAGATGATACAGTTTTAGGCAGCACTCATACACCAGGGAAAGATGTGCTGCAGCAGCAGCTCCTTCCCATTTAGCCTAGCCCTAGCACTTTTGAGATCTCTTCCTTAACCCTTTCTAGGTATTTTCTCTGTTTCAGGCAAAAAAAAAAAAAAAAAAAAAAAAAGGCATGATACATGCTATAAGAAAAGAATACATTATTTTTCCACTTTACTTAGAGTGTGACAAGAGCTGTGGGAAGAAAGTCAGTGGGATTAGTCATAACAATAAGCTAAAGTGAAGTGAAGTCTAAAAACAGAAAATGACTCAGTGATTAGGAAGGATTTATACCAAAGGCATTAGGTACCATAACGAGAACAATGATTTCTCTAAATGTGGAATTGAATTAAGAGGTCAAGACCACAATAACATAAAATAGTAGCACAGAAGTAAGCTTAGATGAACAGTTCATAAATTGCTCTAAGAAAAACAGTTATGATTCTTTTCCTGGTTCATACTGACCGATTTCTAAAGCTACTGGTAGAAGAACTGACATTTTTTCCAAATGCTGGCATTGCATTACAAGCAGTGCACATATACAAACATGCAGCGAACTACAGCTTTCACACAGGACCTTTCAAGTGAGAAAATCCTGAGCTCTTTGAACCATGCAGTAACACAGGTATTTTGGAAATGGTGGCACATCTCTATGTGACGTGAAGTTTGAACCCATTTCAGAGCGTTCAACTCCCTTACACAGATTCTGCAGAGGAAGCAGTACTAGACAAAACCGACTGCACCGCTACTGTCACATCTGCTCTACAAAAACGAAGCATTGTAGTGAGTCAGATTCTAGTGAGATCGAGAGGGAGATCGCTAGTGAGAGCACAAAGTGCTCTCAGTCCTTCTGGTTGTGGTGCCATCCTTCAAGAATCACAAACAGGCAGAAAGAAGCAGGGAACAGAACGTGCAAAGGCTACAACACACATAAAAGGCACTGCCTCTTGCTTCCCCCTGCTTCATTTATAAATTGTAAGAGTACACATTCTCTCTACACCGCAGGGAATGCCTTTCTTGCTTGCACATTCAAGTGAAATAGAAAATCAAATACATATGTACCTATAGTGAAAATATGCAAAGAAATAAGGCTCTGAAAATTGCACAGCTCTACCACAGTTTGTTGCCATTTTCCCCAGCTCATGAGAATTATGTATGGCTCTCCCCTTCGCATCAACCAGTAGGTAAGAAACACTACAATGAAATCTCACAGGTGACATTGTAATAACATTTATTCCTTAAATATAAAGAAAAATGGTGGATTCATCTACACTGACATCTGAGCTGATTTCCCTGGGCTGCCTTCACAGTCAGCCCACAGGCAGTCAGGGTTGGCAGCTACAGGTATCTGCACTGGAGTTGTATAAACACTGATGAGATGAATCCCATCCAAATTGCTCTGCATGGAAATGTTTCTCCACAAAAAAAAAAAAAAAAAAAAAAAAAAGAATAAATACATGAATAATAGTAAAACAGAATAATTAAGACTTCTACTTGGCCCACGGTTTGACAGGTACATCTTCCAAAACTGAGGAAGAGATGACTTTAAGAACTTTGAAACGGTGAGGAAATTATCGGAAGAAATTCAGCACAACCGTGACACAATTTCCACAGAATCAGCAGTGAAATCTACAGATTTCACTGCTGGGTGGGGGGCGAAGCTGCTTTAGGAATGACTCTAGTTTACATTGTTTAAGTCAGCTTTTTCTTTCTGGATTAATCCACGTTACTATTTTTCTTTCCTATTTAAAATCCAGCCATTTATGTCATGTTGGTGAATCCTGAGATGCTTTCAACAACACAGTTCTTTTGATTGGTGCTAACATGCTTCCAGTTCTTTGCAGTTAATAAAACCAAGTCAGATTACCAACAAATGAATGCACTCTCCAATTCTTCCTCAGTTGTTTATCTAAATATTTTATTGCAGAACTCCTTGTGTAATACGCTCTGTATTTTCAGCAGAGCTTGATGTACAATTTCAATGTATTTTTAATAATAATCAAATACATATAATCTTCCCAAGTGTTCAGTAATGTAAAATGTCAAAACTCTTTAGCAATCCACTAATTACAAAGTTAATTGCAGTTATAAAAAATAGTTTTAAAGTTTTCAGTGCAGTTTAGGAGTTTGTGTCAAGTCTTGGTTTTGCTTCGTGATGCATTCTGGTGGCTTTGCATAGAGCTAATACAATCCAGCCTCCACTTCCCTGCCCACTTAGCTCTGACAACCATTCTCCGTTCGGTAGGATGTCTGATACTCAGCTTAACAGCCCTGTCTCCAGGCAGCCTCTTTTCCTCAGGAAAGCTCCCATTGATCACAGACTCCATAAGCTTTTGCTTGCAGAAGCTGGTCAAAACCCCGTCTCCAGTGAACCTATGTGCTAAAACTCCGTACTTTTCTCAAACTATTTCCGTTTCACCGCCAGAACCTCAGAGTCGGGGAGTGGCAAAGGCCAGATACTCCCTAAAAAATGATGGACCAGGAACCAAGTGCAATAACAGGCCAGCAGGAAAGGAGCCTTGCCAGCTAGGGCCACCCCCGGTACCCAAGCCAGGTGAGTAGGTCAGCCCCAAGGATGGGAGCCTGCTTCAGTCAAGAGTCAGATCTACAGATAAGTTTGTGGTGATGAGGCAGATCCACGGTCAAGGTGTGAAATCGATCGACAGGTCAGAGGCAGCACCATGTGCAATGACAGTAGCCACAGTCAGACACAGTGCAGTGTCACTGGGCAGGTCCCTGGTGACACGGCAGGCCTGAGGTGGAGCAGGAAAATCAGCCCATGGGCCAGGGCCCAGATCAAGGGGGCCATGGGCACAGCTGTGGCTGAGCTGGAGACCAGCACCCCTGTGATGTACCTCAGAGAGCAGCTGAAGTCTTGGCCTAAGCTAGTACAGTGTCCCTAGATCCATGGGTAGGGATATGGCAGGAGGATCCAGGCAGGACTTGTCAGTGCTGGTAGGACCTCCAAGCACCCTTAGCACTCTGACAGTCAAGTTTCTTCTTTGTGAATCTTCCCTGAAGTTTCTTCTCACAGAGGACTTCTCCCAGTAGCTCCAGATATTGTCACAGTTCCCATTTTCTTCCATCAAACTGTTGCAGACAGCCTGCCTCAACTGGACTATTGATCTGTCATCTGCCAGTAGCTGGAGCAGCATTATCTATGCATGCCCATGGCTGACTGAAATTTGAATCTTCATTATCGATGAAACTAAATAGTGTGCTGGCTACCTACAGCAGACATTCCCACATATTCATTATATCTTCTTTTATTTTCATTTCTGATATATTTTATTTCATTTTCTCAGAACATACCAAAAACTTGCTTTCTATATGTTTTTGTATTCATAAATGCTATTTTTGGCAAAAAGGCTGTAATGCCTTTTCATTTTCTCTTCAGACCAGGAGGCAACAGTAGAAAGTAAGACACAGGGCTTCAGTGCCCGCTTGGGGTCATTAACTGGATCATTTCTCAACTGGTGTCCAAATTTTTAAATCCAGCTCTGTATTGTTCCTGTATTTTTCTTCTGTTTCTTTACTTGTAGGATACTGATGTAGAGCAGCATCTACAAGATGCTTGACTCTTATAAAGTCCTTGCAACAGTCCAAAAATAGCATTGATTCCTGTTCCTTCATGCAGTAACGCCTTATTTTACTCAGTGAACATATCCTATCCATCCTTAGAAATCTTTTCAGCATATGCTTCCATTTTTAAAATGGTACAAAACGTACCAAACTAAGTCATGTTCTCAGATCACTCTTTTTGAATAAAAGATTTTCTTGAAAAATTAATCTAATGCCTAATTGTTAATACTTGCTAGTGTTTTATAGTCTTTCAAAGACTTCAGCTAACAGAAAGATAAAAAGTTACAATAATATTATATTCCTCTAAAAAGCCACACGATATAATAGAAAGGGTGTTTTTTCCAGGTGAATAAGTTGCCCATTTTTCAGACCTCTTCCATCAAAAATTAATATCATGCGCTTTAGAACACCACCCCCCCCCCCCCCAGCCCAGAAAAGCTTGGAAGGATAAAACAATACGACAAATTCACAGAAGTTTCACATTCAATGAACACGAAATACATGACAACTGTCCACAAAAATCCAAGAAAACACAGAAACTCCCATCACATGGCTCTCCTATATATTTTTCAGAAGTCCATTCTGAGCAGGTAAATAAGCACAATTTCCCCAACAAATCTCACAATCTTCTGCCCTGCCAGTCCACTTTTTATTTTGTGTTCATAACTAGGATCTAGATTTTTGCCTGTTCAACTGCACAAATTCAGTATTAAGCATCTGATTCCATTTTCTCATGCTATACTCCAATGCCTTCACTGCACCCTATAGGGATATTACTGTGCTGGATTTCAAGTGCTAAAAATAAAACAAACACATGTCATCCGAAGGACAAAGTTGGAAGGAAACATGCTTTAATGTAACTAAAGAAGAATATATTTAGCATTTTGCTACTAAGCAAGGATGAAAATAAACTTGTCAACAGATAGCTGCGACTAACTCCGAAGCCCACAGCCCGCTTAATTCTTTCTGTAGCATTTATTATAGATGAGAAGTGGGTTTAGTTTTTCTTTCTTCTTAAAAGTGACTGTTGGTTCCATCTGAGTCCTGCTGGCCAGAAGGGGCTTCTAAATTGCAGTGTAAGGCACTTCATCCTTTTAGGCATCAGTTTTTCTATCAATTAACAGTAATGTAACCATCCAAAGTGCATTTGAGCAGTGGTACATATGAGGCTTCTTTCTGGAATCCGTCCAAGACCAAATTCAAACATAAGTGGGAGTTGCCATGCCACTTAATCCACAGAAAGAAAAGGGAGAAAAAAAAAAAAGAAAAAAAAAAAGAAAAAAAAAAAAAAAGAAAAAAAAAAAGTCCTAACTCAGAAAGGAGCTTTCTTTTGTATTTCTTCCATTATTATTAACTGGTGCTCACCATTAAGAGTACTGTTTCCTTGTTCCCAGAGGTGAATGTTGATCATAAGACACGTGAATATATTTTGAAACATTACCTTTGAAGCAAAGCTTTTTTTTTTTTTTAAAAACTAATGAAACTTAATACCTTTAGCACATGAAAAGAAACATTGCAACTATATATGTGCATCTTCATTTTGGAGATACCATATTCAGACTAAAACTGATACTGAAGGCAAGGACTATTATGCCCACTTTATTTAATACTTTAAAATGCAAAAGCAAGAAATTATTCTATTATGCAAGACCTTGTTTAGGGGTGTATGGAATTCAAGGCAAGAGCAAAAGCATCTATAATGTATAAATTAATATGATAGTTTGTATACTCCTTTGTATTAGGTGTATGAGCACATAAGACAGAAGGCAATTGAAACTCCTTTGCAAGCAATAACTTCGGGAACAGGCAAAGCATCAAAAACCTTAGGCCCTACAGAGTCTGAGGATTCCTACAACTACCACCACAAAGAAGAGTATCCAGTAGAGCAAGGCAGCATGAAGCCTCCTCGTCTTGAAAAGGTTCCACTTCTAAGAAGGATAACTACTGTGGTACACAGATTTGCTCAAATATCCAACCAACGCAAAGGTTGACCACTTCAACATGTCACAGGTTTTTCCTCCCACATCCACTCTCAGTTACATTTGCTTCTCTTACCCACCAGCATAGTCAAGATCAATGAATTCAGTTCTAAATTGAAAATACATTAATATTTTAAATATTAATGTTAAAAAGGTTCCGGTAAACTTTAAAGGCAGCTCATAATGTCTGCGAATGGAATAACTGTGAATTACCATTCTGACAAGGTTTTAGTTGAGCATTAATGGAGCTCTAAAGAGCTTCCTCCTAATTAATAAGGCCAAATTTAAATCCTACTGCTGGAAGTCAAACAGCCCCAATTAACTTCTGAGGTGTATGGAAAATAATAGTGAATCTCCTGCCAGATATTCTGATGTTCATAAGGGAAAACCAAAATCCAGATAATATCATCTGAAAAATATGCTGTGGTACTTGCAATGAATTTTCTGAACTTTGACAGTTTGTATGCATCTTTCCAAATAAAATGAACTCCCACTATCTTCACACAGACTCTTGCCCTCTTTCAGGAAAAGATTGATCCCTCCCCCCTCAGACCATTATAGAGTCTCTGTGTCAACTCTGGATGATGGAAATACCTCATGAAAAAAGTAAAAGACTGACAAGCACTCATTTTTTTTCTTTATGGACTGATATAAAGCCTATCAATATGATTTTAGTGTTTTTATGATTTAGGATTGGCTCAAAAGTCACAACACTTCAGGGCAGTGATAACTCTCCAAATATTCTGAAGGTCTGCAGGAACTTGAAGACATGGAAAATAACCATTATTGATGTCAATATTTTTTCTTTACACCAATAAAATTGTAACACAAAATCAAAAAACATTAGTGGTTCACATTGCAACACGTTGTCACACTCATTTTTGAAGACAAGACAGAAGTTTTACGCAAGTAGATACAAGCTAGCTGGGGAAACATTATCATTAATTTCTCTTTTTCAGACATCAAGATTCCATTTCAATTTTCTTGGTTTTCCAAGGACTTCCTTCCTTTAACAACATGTTCTTAATCTGTATGAATGTATACATATAAAAGAATCTATTAATACAACATTATAACAGGAAAAAAAAGGGGGGGGGGGGAACAGAACATTAGAAAGTACAAAAAATGACTCATTTGCCATATGTATGCTGCAGACATTTTTAAACCATATAATAAATAGCCACAGATGGAGATGATTTAAATCAAGAAATCATGTTTCAGTCTTTCTTGGTGCTGACAGCTCAAAGCGGGCACTTTCAGCAGGCAGCATAAGTACGCTACATTTCATCTTCAAAATAAATATTTATGGCTTTCATTACATACATACAGTATGAAAAAGATCTTAGAATAAATCATATTTATACAAAAAAAATCAAGATTGTTTATCGTCCATTAAATTGTTGACCAATTCACATCCCAGTTCTTCAGACTTGTACACAACCTAATCTACGCTGCCCATTTAACACTGGTCACTTTGGAAGAGATGGGGAACAAACCATTAGTTAATTGCAAACCTGAGCCTCAGACTATTGAAATGTTTCCTCACTTGCCAGCGTAATTACCAAATAGCTGCTGATGGGCCTGATCTCCTGGCCTCTTTAACACTTCCATATCGATGGGCAGACCTCTTTGGAAGTACATGGCATGTACCCAAATGATCAGAAATATAGAACAGGGGCATCTTTCAAAAAGAAACAAGCAAAGAACTGACAACCAGTGGTCTAGACTTTCTTGCATAATATTGTTGATACCTATAGCTAAAAAAACATTCTTTCCTCAAGGAAGAATTCCCAGGCAGCTCACATCATTTCCTGAAACATTACAGTATTTGTCTTCAGAGAATCTAGCTTCAAAATTAATAGCTTCTTATACTAGCATAGACGGTATGTTTGCTCACCACATAGGAAAAATCCCTGGCACTACAACTGTTTCTGTCATACTTTTGTTCAGAGTAATATGGACAGGCATTCTATTCTTATTTTCTATTCTGGGAAATAGGATTTCTAGGATGAAAAACTACATCCTTGTTCTTGAAACGGGGGCAAAAGCTACCGATGCCAAACCACTCTGTAGATTTTGAGATAACGTTTGGGTGACAACCAATTCCCGCACACAAAAATGCTTCTCATCTTTCGGTTGTGAGAACAGCCAGTGAGATTTCTGTGAGTGTTAGTTAGATAGGCAGCACCTGCAGGCGCTAACAACCAGTTAAGGTTTGGGGCAGAAAAGAATGCTGTATCGGCTATTTTCTGCATGGCTGGTCTGGGTATTTTTGAGAAGCAATACGTTCTGATTTCGGTAGTCAAACTGCAAATACATAAGAAAGGCACAAGCGTGGTCAGAACTGAGACCCTACATCTGTTTTTGAGCTCAGCAAAATGCAGCTCTTTCAAATGCAGCCTCAACCTTCTCCCCTTTTGCTCACGGTTCTGTGAGGTTTCAGACGTAGAAACTGACCCAGCACGGACTCCAGCCCCCAGCAGCGAGCACAGGACGAGGAGACTGGCATCGCCGGAGCTCCAGCTTGCCCTACATCTAGCCTCCACCGGGCACCTCTGCCGGCAGATTTTCGGTGCCGTTTGGCCCCAGCCGGCCAGCCCCTCGCTAGAGAAGCCGGACTGCGGATGCAAACCCCGAGGGCACCAACCCCGAGGGCACACCCCCCGTTTCGCTGCTCGCTCCCCGGTCCCCCGCAGCCATGCTCTCGCCCCTGACGCCCGTTCCCCACCCCCCTCCCCCGCCGCCCTCCTCCTCCTCTTCCTCATCCTCCGGCGCAGGCGGCGATGCTGAATCACGGCGGGCAGCCGCCTCGCTCCGCCGCCTCTCCCCGGGGACAGCAACCCAGCTGTCGGCGGAGCCCCCCCAGCTGCCGGCGGGCAGGGGGCTGAGGGGAAGCAGCGGGTAAACGGCCGCCGGCAGGGGCAGAGGGGGGGATGTAGGCGCCCCGCCGCTCCCCTCACCGTTACCTGGAGGGGCGGCCCCGGCACCGCGCTCCTCTCGGGGGGCGCCTCACGGGCGGCGCGGTGATGTGAGGGGCGGTGCGGCGAGGTGAGGTGCGGCGGAGCCCCCCCCGGGCAGCACCTCCCGCTCCGCTGCCCGCCGAGCCGGGCACTAGCGGGAGGAGGAGCGGGAGCGTAGGGCTGGGAGGCAGGGACAAACCATTCCCTGCGCGGGGGACACCGCCGGCGGCCGGCCGGGCGGCGCCCGGGAAGCCGAGCCCGCCCACATGGGGACGTGCCCGCACCGAGCCTCACGGTGTACCCGGCGCGGGGTGAGGAGGCACCGGGACCGGCCCCTTGGAGCCGCCGGTCGCCCTCTGCCTCCCCCGCCGCGGCCGGCAGTGGGAGCGGCCCACGCCGTGTCCCTGCCCGGGAACGCGAGCGGGACGCAGCCACCGCGCCTCAGGCGGCGGGGACGGGGCCGCTCCTCCCCTCAGAGCCGCCCTTACCGCCCGCTTCGGCCCTCCCCGGGGCTGGCCCTGGAGCCGGGGTGCTCCCGAGCCGTGCCGGGGGGCATTGGAAGGGTCTCCGGGTGCTGACGGTACCGGGGGCGACAGCTCGGGCCGCCGCTGAAATCCCTGGATCTGTGCTGATTTCCGTCATGTTTTAATTATTTTTTTCCCCCTTCCCGTTTGGTCTTATAACCAGTGTTTTAAGCTCTGCGTGCTGTAGGCAACTCTGAGAGAGCCCTTTCAGGCTTTTTCTACAATGTTTTGCGTCCTAGCATGAGACGCGTGACCTAATGACTTAAATGGTTCAATAGAAATTAAAAAATATAGAGAGAAATATTCATCAAATAAAGGTTTTTAATATTTTTTTTAATACCCAGCAACGAAGAAAGATGTCAATTTGAAACCTGCTAAAATGATGTGAAGCATGTAAAGTTGGTTGAAAATGTGAGTCGATCAGCAGCAGTGTATATTTTTTTCCTCCTGCTTTAACATCCTGCAAGGTAAGCTGCTAGTTTAACAGGAACAGGCTGGGGGGGGTCTTGCAAACGCCGGGCTGGCCGTTAAGGACAGAAAGCCACACGGGGAATCCTTCGGGAATGCCAAAGTGATGGGAGACTTTTCCTCTGCAGCACAGATGCATAGCCCGTAAATCTGAAGAAATCCGTACTTCACAGACGTTATTTTTAATTGGTTTTCCTTACAGTTTACATTGTGGCTTTTACAGGTACGCAGAAATTATCGTTTCTTTACTGCTCAAACCTTGGTGGCACTTGTCAAAAAAAAGAAGCAGAGGTATAATTCTTGTTCACATATACGTAATCTCATTGAAATTCACATGCTAGCTAATGTAAGTTAGTGTTTGTAGAAACAGACCTAAATTTTAATGAAAAATCACATGTCAAAGCAGAGGCAATGTAATCCAGGTCTGTCCCCACGTAAGCATTCTTTATTTTTCTCACAGCTGTGCTACAGGATGCTTGTAGGGAAAGGTCTGATTTTCCTTCCGTTAGAGTCATTTGGACTTATGCCATCAACTGCAGATGAAACGATTTAAAAGGTTGACATGCATTGCACATAATCTCCAGGTCAGAGCTTGCTTTGGGCCTGCATTAGATCCTGTATTTGTTTTTAGCTGTACGCCCCCGTTCTGTACCCTAAACCTACACCCCAGAGCCTGAGGCATGCCCCCATGCTGAACTGAAGCACGTTATGTAAGCAGGGAGAGTGGCAAAGCACAAAGGGGACTTTCTGACGAGAGATTGTACCCAGCTGTTGGTTTATACTTCCCAGGCAAAACCAGAGCCTGAAAATATCACCGTGCCCCCTCCCTGCTCTGCTTCCAGGAGACATTTTCCGGCAGCCTCACTTCCAAGGTGCAGCTAATGCTTCTGCTCTGCTGAGGAGGACTGCTACAAATGGATGCTGGTCTCGGCTGGGAAATTGCAGTCTGTGGCACAGCCTCCCAGCAAAGACTGGAGTCTGACCACACAAATGCTTTTTCTCATCTCCATTACTGGGAGGCAACAGGCATTAATCTCTTTCAAAATGTGCTTTTAGCTGTTGTTTCCCAGAAGCAGATCAGATTCACTTTTTTTTTTTTTTTTTTTTAATGTGATCTGCATTTTGAATAACTCAAAGTAAGTGGTACTCACTACCTCCAAGTTGAAGTGTTAGAGCTAACAATTTAGTAAGAAATTGCAACTGGCTATTAAATACCCAGATGCTTGATTAGGAACATTAAATCAAGTTTTAGTTTGAATATTGAGCCAGTCTGAACATTGATGCCCTCAAGTTAACGTGTGCCTAGATGATTATTGTAAATAGAACTTTGTTCTATTATTGTAAAGAATTATTGTAAAAAGAACTAGCAGTAAGAATTATCTTTTAGGGCATGAAGATCGTCTGATGAATTTCACAAAGAAACAGCCAAAGACAGAAAAACCCTAGAAACCAAGAACGAATGTGCTGTCAGGAATCTACATATTTCTATTAAACTTGTTTTGTTTTCTACAATTCCACACAGGTACTTTTATGGCCTTAAAGTATTATAGTAGAGGAATGAGTGAGGCAACCAGATCAGTCCTATTTTTTATGAAAAGACTATTTGAACACCATTCCTATTTTAACTTTCTGGTTACTGGTAACTTACTTCCTGAATAATTATCAGCACTGTAATGCTGAATGTATGTAAGCCATGTCAAAGTCAGTAAATATTTCTTCAAATTACACAGGGGATAATTAAGTACTTCAAAGACTACTCACGTTTGAACAGTGACAAAATAGGCTTTGAAATGAAAACATTTCCCCTGTCCACTCAACCATCACCTTATGGAGGTGCAGTGGGATGCACAATCTGATATGGTCCAGAAAACTTGAGGTTGCATTTTGCCTCTGCAGTTGGACCAGGTTTTATCTTCATGTAGACATTTGTGCTGTGGAATACCAGAAAACCAGAGCTTCAAACCATTTGAGATAACAATCATGAAGTTCAAAAGCTTTGAAACAAATCCAGCATGTGGATGTATAATAAGAAGTTTAGTAATTCCAAGTGTTTTCTTCTGTTTGCACAACATTCCTCTCTGAATACATTAAGTAGTTAATTATGCTTTTCTGAACAGGTGCATTTTCCAGCTTGCTATAAAACTATATCTAAACAGTCTGTGCAGTCAAAAATCACCTATGTCCTAGAGTCTGACTCCAGAAAAGCATTATGAGTCAAAAAACAAGGTTCAGCGCAAGCTCTCATCCTACACTTTATATTCTCTTAGGATTCTGTCTACAAGACTCTTCAGCCCATTCATATGTTTTGCTTTGAAGAGCAGCCCCCATTTCTTTTAAAATAAGCCATCTGCTTGGTGTGTTAAAATCCATGCAACAATTTCCCAGCAGCACCAACACCTGCTAGTAGGGCATGGCGTTCAGGCAGACACTGCCAGCCTGTTACAGTTTCTTATCTCCCATCGCTCTAATCTTCAGGGTGCTGTCTGGGATTATCTCCTGGAAATCAAATGCCCAGCAAGATGGCTTTTTAAACCATACATCACCAAACATGTGCCATGTGTCTGATTGAGTTCATTGCCGCTGTAAACATCTTTTATTATACAGATCAATGCAAATTTACAAGCCGTAGCAGTATAATATTGACATAACACAGTATTTCATACAATAACTTTTTATAGTCCTCATCACTCCACACACGCTCTGGGTGAAATGCATTACTGATGTAAGCAGATACCATAGTACCAAGGGCATCAGCAGACTGCAGTCAATTACACAAACTTAGTGGGACCCCTTTAGTTCAGGCATGGTTTTGAATAGCTTTAAGACATGAGCACTTTATTTTTAGCCACAAAAAAATATAATTTCAGAGTGTCTTTATCTGTTTAGTAATCAAAGCTTGAAGGTACTTTTTCAAGTAATCTTGTCAAATTCCCATCTGTTGTCTGCCCTAAGAAAAAGGGAGTCTCAGAACTTAAGCAGTTTGGAAAGACATTTCTCTATGCTGAGCAGGCATCAACCAGTAAAAAAATTCCACTGCATGAGAGTTGTAAAAGCAAATGAGGCATATTGAAGGAAAGCAGGAATTTGTATCTGCTGGTCAACTAAGTTGAGGTGGTAATCCAGGAGATAGTTTTCATAAACATTCACAAACTGGGATAAGATCATACAATATTACCAAAGGCTGTCTATGCTATTGCTGGCCTGCAGGCCCAAGTAGATGTGTGAGCAGCTTGTCCTTTTCAGTTGGACATGGGAAATAAAACATTACTTAAACAGTATTGTCAGGAATCACTGCGAAGAAAACCAGAAATGGAGAAAAATTTCTGCACCAATAAAGCTGTGGTATTTCCCATGTAGTTAGTGTGCCCTTCCATAGTATAAAAGTTCTCAGCCTCTTTTCAAACAATCAGCATCTTACCAAGTGTAACTGAAAGCTGTTTCATACAGGTTTATTGAAATTATGTCTGAAGCGATTGGTTTATTAGTTTGGTGTATTGCAATGCGACAACTACTTTGTGTGATATTGCATTTCTACCAGCTTAATTATTTTTAGTAAAGATAATTGGCATATAAGTTGGTATCTAAGCTTTTTGACCTAGAGAGGTTCTAGGTCTTTTCTTTCAATTATGGACATCTCAAACTTCGCACTTATTTTAATTTTTAAGATCTCTTGATACACTGTTAATTTAATTTGGGGTTGGGAAGAAGAGATAAATTCCTTTTACATACAGTATTAAAATTTATATGGAAAGGTTGATATACCTTTGTCCTAAGCAGGACAGTCTTTCATTCACTTGGCAATACTGTACAATCATTACTGTCAATGCTAGCATGTAAATATTATGCATCTCCATTAAAATACAGATTCCAGTTTTTTTCCCCCCTATTGGTTCAATGTCACGTCAGCAAAGAATTTATGTTGCAAGCCACACAGTAGATAAAGATCTGAAATACGTACAAGGTTGAGAAAATCTGTTTTCAGCATTTAGCAAATTTACTTCATGCTTTGCTTGGAACATGACCTTTGGAGTTTCTGGCAGAGCAAAATACACAAGTCCTCCCAGATCCCATTCATGTGCTCAACCGATTAGATATCATAGACTGTGTTACAAAAATTAACATAGAGTATTAATTTACATCCTTGTCATGTTTCTTAATATATCTCCAGTATCTCCAGAATTTATATTCTGCAGAGTATTGACACAGCAGTATCTATATATTTTCTGAATTCACAGGTCCAGGTACAAGTTCTCACATGAAATAAACCCCAAAGAACCCTATACCACTGAACTATGTATTTTTCTCATAAAAAGGGCTATTAAAGTGTTGATATTTAAAATATAGCTGTAGACAGAATATTAATCTGAAGCTTGAATTTCATTATTATGCACCATTAGAACATCAAAACATGTTCATTCTTAATTGTTTCCACACAAAAAAAATCCTCTAAAGTTAAGCTTTTGGAAATCCTAGATGATAGAAAGACCTCTTTTCATTGTACCTCTAAGCAGCTTCTAGCTGCACAAATAGATTAGTTTTGGGGTTGTTAAATAAAAGCAAAATGCTTTCTCCAACTGTAAAATTTTGTAAGGGTGACAAGCATCTTCTAATGACAGGACTATAGAATCCTTTTAAGCATTTACTGGTATGTTATAGGACCGTAGAATCCTTTTAAGCATTTACTGGTATGTTATTTTTTTCTCACCTACATAATATAAATACTATTGTCTGTAGCCATGCAGTACATGGAAGAGGAGATAAAGCATTTCTGTACTCCAAGTCATTTCATTACTAGGTTTGAAAGAAAGCAGCACAGTGAAGTGACAGCAGAATCAATACTACCTTCTCCAGTGGAGAAGTTTCATGAACAGTGAAAAATTTTTCCTAATGTCCATACCACAAGGTGCACTGTGCTGCATGATGCAAAGCCATCTAAACTACACATACTGAATTCTGATTTGGCAGAGCTTATTTATGCACAGGGTCAGATGCTCAGGTGCCTCTGCACTGCAAATTGCTTTCCTAGAATGCATCTTAGCCTGGCAAGGTGGGCACCCTGAACTCATCATGCATTGCCTCTTACCCATTCAAATTAGGATGTTGCAGCAGAGGATGAAGGGTAATAAAAGCAGCAAATATTTTTGGAGGAAAAAGTAGAAGGTAGGGTACTGGGGTCAAGGTCTAGCAATCTGCATTTATAGGAATAGTTAAGGCTAGAAGCATAGTAACCTCTTCAGCAACATATGGTAAAACCCTACCAACACTGAATTTGTGTTACACAGCAAGTAAAACAGAACAACTACCAGTTTACATGGGGCAGCTCTACATACAAGAAACAGCACTGAATGGAAGTACTCACTGCACCTGGGCAGCACTCTGAATCTTCTGTAAATTACATGACCTTAAGAAAGTTCAAATTTGTATTACAGAAATACAACACACTAGGAGGCAACAAGAGTGACTGCTCACTATAGGAACACAAGCCAAGAGAGATCCCACTGCTATAGTCCAAGAGCCTCAGCAATCCTTCTCACATTATTTAAAGCAAGGTAAGCAGAACAGACAACAGCTGGAACTACTCAAGAGCCCCTATTATTAGGCAATATTGTGGTGATAAGACAGGTACAAAGCCAAGCTAGGAAGCCACCCTAGAGGTACAGCTGGTACACAGCTGTTTAGTACCTAGGCTAGGACTATGCAAGAGTTCAATCCTTTAGCATAGGCTAAGCAGTGGCTCAGGGCAGAACTTAAATAGAGCTCTGAAGGGTGTGGGGGAGCCTCCAGGTGGGGCTGATTAGAGCCACTAAGGTTTATTAGTGCCCTCTGTAGCCTTGTACAATGTTTTTTCATAGTAAGGGGGATTTGGGGAGGGGGGTAGGTATCTTTACTTTGAAGTCCTGCAATACAGTGTAAGATTTTTCATTATTTTTCATTTTGTATTACCTTTCATAAGGTGTTTTTGTATTGTATGTCTTATATAAATTTAATCTGTTTGTATAGATGGGTATGTGAAATTTAATTTAATCTCTTGAACAGAGGGAACCTCACTGTATAACAACGCGGTTTTGTTTGCTTAATCTTTTCAGTTGAATCTTGCTCTTTGTAATGAAAATTCCTGGTTCTAGAAAGATAAACAGCATAGGGGTCAACTCAGGAGAGCTAAGGATGCCGAGGCATAGGTAATATTTTCTATAAGCTGAGCAATATTTACTTGGTTTTGTCCTATTACTTTTAGAAGCTTTGAATTTACCTTTATTGTAAAATACTCACTAAAAGAACTTATTAATGGAGGTTATACAGTGAACTGAGGACTTGGAGAACAGTATGCTATGAAATGATTTTATTGTGTTTAACGTGGATTTCTGTGGGGAAAAAAAAAATTGCATCATCATGAAAAATGCTTTATTCTTTTAAAATGAGTAGGATTCAAATGTAAAAGAGACAACCTAATAACAGTCCTAGTTCATTTAAAGGGCTGTGTTTCTACTTAAGAAGAAAACTTTTTTTCAGCTGATAATTTGAAGCAGGTGATGGCAGACTGGGTTTGCTACTCTCCAACTCCCATCCTACTTCTATATCAGACATGTCTATTACAATAAAGTAGGTGGAAGAGAAATGTTGACTCGGGATAACTTTGTTTTATAAAAAGCACACCAAAATTAACAGGACGATGGAAACTTGACAAGATTTTTACCATTCAAAGCTCTGACAGTTGTGGGAGATTTAAATTGTTTTGCTCTTTTTTTCCCTCATTTTTATTTTCCTTTTGTTCTGTCCTCATTTAAATACTACATGGAACTTAAGACAATATGAACTTGAATTACTTGAACAAGGAACGCTTTAATTTCCTCCTTCTCTCTCAGGAAAAAATGAAAGGAAGAGTGACGTTCCCAGGATTCAACCAAAAATTCTTATTTAATATGTCATTTGTGAGGTTCAGTTACCTTAATAACTTTATTCCTTAAGACTCTTCATTATCTAATCACAAAAACATAGGCTTTGTACATGAGATAATGACACTGTCATGGGTTTTCTGTAAGCTATTTTGGGGTGTATTTTTATATTAAGTATGAGGTAGCTACAACATTCATGAGAAGTAAATGGAGGTTTCTTTCTTAATTACAGGCATAATATAGAGTTCAAAATTAACTTGTTCATGTATGATCAAGCTCACTTGTCTATCTGTCTCCCACAGATAACAATTATTTTGTGGACAACAATGAAAGGGGTACATACATTGAAAGAATACTACATTTTAAATCCAGAATAGAAGTGTAATACTATAGAGCAGCAATACTAATCATTTCCTGAAGCAACTCTTTGTAGTGAAGTATGGTCAGTAGAGGCACAAACTAGTTAAACCTTTAATCTCAGTTCTAAAGTATTTTCTTGGACTGTGCACTTAGTCACATGGTCTGAACTTTTGGGTAGACCTGTGCGGTGTCAAGAGTTGGACTTGATGATCCTTAAGGGTCCCTTCCAACTCAGGATATTCTATGATTCTATGATTCTATGATTCTGAAAAAAAAAAAAAAAAAATAAGCAAAAACCTTGAGTTCCAAAATATCAGGGACACAATTGTCAGGCTGGCTTTATTTAACTTTATAGAACTGTGAGTGAGATTAAAACAGCATACAAAATTATTATCAGTAAGAGCAAGCTTTGAAATACCTACCATCTAGCTAATGCTTAACACCTCTATTTAGTTGCCAATTAGATATAGCAATATTGGAAAGAGTAACACTTTAATTTTACCAGAACTATTTTTAATCAGCTTTCTGACAGACACTTCACCTTTCTAAAGCTGCTACCTCAAAAATAAAAACACACTGTCAAATTAAAATGATAAGCAGAATTGTCATTTCTGTATAGTTATTTTCTTTGTTATAATCTCATTTCATTATATGTATATATAAAAGTATTAAATCAGTAAATATTTATCACAAGCAATGTAGAAAATAAGAAAAGCTGTCAGAAAATGTTTATTTTTGCTATATATCAGAAACTAAAATAACAGACTGTAAAAGTATAAAGTGTTCCAAGAGAAATGTGCAATATATGTTTTTGCAGAGACTATCTCCTCATACAGGTACAGATACAGAGTTTGGCTGTTCCAAAATGACCTAGTTTTTTCCTCAAGGTCCCCAGCTTTTTTTTATGATGTTTACAGGGGTTGTCCTAAGCAACCAGATAAACCAGAGACATTTAAAGGAGCCTATCCTGTTTGTGCTATAGTATCCAAATCAGAGAAAGACAACGAACTTCAGAGTGCCCTGCTTATGGAGAAATGGACAGCATGATGTAGGAGCATATTTGAATTCCTTCACAACTGCTTTCTGTAGAAAAGAAGCAAGACTGCTACAACTATACTTTATGTAATCATGATGAAGTCTGGGTTTGGTTCAGATGGGAGAATGTACTTCTGTGACTTTTTTCCCTGCCCATATCAGAGGGATTGGAACTAGATGATCTTTAAGGTCCTTTCCAACCTGAATCATTCTATGAATACAATAGATAATATTAATGTAGTTTAAATTTCCTTATTTTGTAGGAAAAATCCCATGAAACCGAGGGACTGATTTGTCCAAGAAGCAATAGTGATTCCATTGACTGGTTATGACTTATTGTATCAACTAGTATAGAAAATTAAGGCCCTACTCAAAGTTAGGACATCATTTTGAATGTCCAAATGTACATTAAAACAGTTTGTTCAGACCAAAAGTCTGCAAATTATTTTACTTGGGACTGTTGGAAAGTGATTAGAAAGCTCCATGCACAGAGCAGCCGCACAGCCAAGGACAAACCTGGATTGCTCCCGTATTGCTGAGATCGTAACAAAAGCACAGGTTCTCCTAGCCATAATCAGCACCCTTTCTTCCCAGGCTGAACATGTTACATCCCCTGCAATTTTGTGTCTTGAAAGTTCATAGTATGTTTTCCTGTTGAATGAGGCAAGTTCGGCAAGTTCTTCTCTGTAACAATTTATCGGTTTTGTGTTCTCTGCTTTTTCTGCATGTGTGTGCTGTAGTTCCTCCGGCTTCTTTATTCTTTCCCTTTCCCATTTTCAAAACCTCTTCTGTTCTGCGCTATTTTATTCCTTTACTATGGTTACAATGCTCTCCTCTCTTGCAGCAGGGTTAAGGTGCCCTTCACAAGGGGTTCTGCTGCTGTCCCAATGCTTCCTCCAGCCTTTCTCCTCCCCTCCCTAGAAATCCCAGCTGCCAGGAGACTGCCACTCTCTAACAGCACTGGAATTTCCAGAAGCCCTTGACATCATTTGTCTGTCTCAGCCTGAGACTTATGGATGAAAAAGCACTGCGTAACTGATAAGTATTGTCATTAATTGTATTATTTGTATGTAAAAGGATCATTATTTAAAACATGTAGCTTCCCCTTCAAACGGGTAGCAGATTAGAAAAGAAATATCTCTCCCCTATCTTCTATTAAGAAAGTACTTTTAAGTGAAGGACAAAGTAACCTGCATTTATCATACTTAGCATACCTAAGAAATTATAGGAATAATTTACTTACCTAGGACAACCATTGCTAATGTCTTTTTTACCCAATCAGATTTTGTCCTATACTAACCTTGATGGAATAAATACGGCTAATTATGCTCCTTTCTCTGCAATACATTGGTGGAATGTTATGGCAGCATGTAAGCAAAGTTTTTTTTTTAAGATCCTTTATAAGAAGGAACAGCTGCAAAAATAGAATAACCCAGGCCCAGTACTACAGATAACATCCTGATGTCACCAATGACAACGCTGGTTTTGAGTATGAAGCAGGATTTTGTTTTAGACTTCCAGGAAAAATACTTTTATCTTCATCAAAGGGTTTAATGGCCTTTGCCTCTGTATGTTTTTGTGCACTCAAGGGATTAGAAATCTCAGCTCTGGTTTGCCTTTTTAATAATGACCAGGTAGGGCCCCAACCCATTTAGACATGCGTGCATATTTATCTTCAAATCTATTTGTGAAAATGAGATCTAATGTCCCCGTTATTTGGACAAAGCAGGGGATGCTAACCATCATCCAAGTGTGATGCTGAATTTCATTAGCTTTCAACTATTAAAAAATAATTACTTTGTAAGTAAATTTGCAGTACAACAGAGGGAAAAAGGTAAGTAAACTGAATGGAATGGGAAAGGAGAGGAAGGGAGACAAAACGGGGTTAAAAAGGAGTAAAGGCAGTGTGTGAGAAGATGTATTAGCATATGTAAGGCTCCTTTAAAAGCTCTTGAAGTCTTTAGCATTAGGAAAAGGACACTTCTTAGATCTCTGAGGAAGAATCCGGAGGATATTCATTATCTGTTTTAAGTGATCCATACAGAATTGCATCACCCCAAGTTAAAATATTGCATCTGGCCATAACATAAATGTCAACGTTATCCCTAACAGGGTCAGGTATCTGTATGGCTATACATTTGCTATTAGACCTTGATTAATTTTCTTTGCCAGAAATTATTTAAAAGTAGTTCAAGCATTTCTTTGGTTTCCAGTGCTGTAAGTTAATTTCTATATGTAGACATTTATTGATTCATATATTCCTTGGGAATAGATGTGCCCTTTGTGCAAAATGAAATGAATGGAGATCTTTCATGCGAATGTGACTAAAATGGTAATAGCTAATACCAATTAAAAACAAACAACAACAACAAAACCTTTCACATTCCTGTGAAAAACCTGTATTTCACATTTATAATCTTTTAACATGGATTTTTTTTAAAGTTTCACCTTTTCACCAGAAGCAGCATATTTATGTCAACTATTACTAGAAAATGAATTTGACATTTCAGATGTTAAATTGAGTTTTTTAAAAAAAAAATGTAAATCTGTCTTAGATTAAATGCAAGTAGAAGTCAAAGATCTCTGAGATAAAAAGAACATGCTTGAAAACATTCTCTTGCTGGATTGGTCATGCAACTATCGAAAGTACAGAACACTTGATATCAAACCACATTCTGCCAGTGACATCTTAGATTCTAGAGCTGAGAGGAAAAAGCTTTTACATCAGTATTTGCATTACAACCACTTGGAATAGCCACTTTTGTTGCTGAGGATTAATACATTCCTCTTGGCTAGCACCATAGACACTTGTCTGACAAAGCTTGAAGGAGAAATACAAACCAAAAATAGATCTTCAAAAATTTCTAAGCTTGTTTCTTGGCTGTTTTTTGTTGTTGTTTTCAGATGGAAAGTGGCTTTTACTGTTTGTTTATTGCATGAGTCTTTTCAATTGATTCACACCTATAAATGCAATACTATAATTTTCTTTATAATTTTTCAGAATGAAAGGTTACTGGTGTAAATATTCCTTTAGAGTTTTAGTTTTCTGTCTTGTAAGTGTGAGGAAAAGGCACTGTGGACGCACATGATTAAAGAATGTCTGTAATCATCTGAACCTAGAATGACTCCTCATTTATGGCACTGGCAGTAATAAGAAATGAAAGACACTGAAGAAATCAGAGCATGTAAAGTCTCAAATTCTGGAAATACCCAAAACTACTGGAAAAGAATAAAAGAACACTCCAATGTACATTTGGAAGCACTAGGTGTTATTTAAAAGCAAGTCAACCAGAAGGTTTTCCTTCTGAAAATAGCAAGTGCTGATGCATTTGGCACATTTAGCAGTTTTCAGCAATCCAGGCAAAACAGGATAGTCAGAAAGCTGTTACAAAGATTGAGGAGTATTATATTCTAAATACTAAAAAAAAAAAAAATAAAGAAAAAACATGGAAGTTACATATTTTAAACCTGAAGGTTTGAAAGTATTTTGTATTTTATACAGTTGGGGTGACAAATTTTAGCTCAGTACATTTTTGTCTGTTACAAGGTGTTATAATAAAGCATGGCATTAGCCTGTCTTAGGGTAAGAACTACTGAAGATTTTTATATTTAAGAAAACCTTCAAATTCTATAAAGCTAATTAACCCCTGGTTTGCAATAAAATGGAGAGGGAATAGTACAGTAACAGATTGCTGGGAGAAGTAGACCCCAGATGAGGTAATTTAGAATATGCCAAGGAAATGGTACTTGAATAAAGCATTGGACTGCATAGTGTTCTGATGCCTTAGATGTGACCAAGGGCTCAAAATATTGTAAGACAAAGATGGTAGATTTTAAAAAGTATGCTTGAAATCATAAACAAGGAATAATGATGCAAATTAAGCAAATAGGAGAAGCTGAAAGTTAAGCAAAAACTTGGATTAATTTGACAGACTCTTCAAGCACCAGGATTGTGAACCATGAGCAAATTGCATGTTATTAATGCCTCTGGCTGAGATGACCGTTCTCATATGAACAAAGGACCTTTGCAGAAGATGGTGTGTCCAAAAGAAACAACAATATGATGTAACCATGAGAGCAAATAGTAGTTTCTGTTTAAAAACATGCTTCTACATAAATAATAAACCAGGACAACCATCCTAGACTGGTTTTCTATTTTGAGAGAGCACTACTAAATATATTGTAGCTGAAGAGCTGAATCTGTGTTTATAAAAAGCTTCTTAGGTAGACTTTACCCAGTAGTGATATATGACTGGGGGACACAAGTTATAGGACAGGCACTTAAGTAGAATACAGCGAAGCTTGGATTTAGGTATGTCACTACTAATTGTCGTTATTCCTAATTTATTGGGTTGTTTGAAATGATGTTATAATACTACTGCAGTAAAAAGATTTGCAGAGTATGTACAAAAGAAGCCAGTAGTTACTTCAAAAAATCTCATGGAGAAACAGTAACAAAACACAGACAAGTAGAGAGCTGGTCACAGTAGCATTTGAGAAGAACTGGGATGTGAATAGCTACAAAAATATAAATAAAGCTGACTGATCCCATCTCTGTTTAATGTGGTTGGGATCCTGGAAGCTGTTGTCAGCAAGGAGTGAATACAATCCAGTAAGAATATATGATGCAAATCAACACAAGTTGTAGTGACACTTTAAAGTCAGACTAACGTTTGCTGAGCAGCAGCAAAGTCGATGTTTTTGTATCTTATCACATTTTTGGATAAACAAACCAAACAAAAAAATAAGCACTTTTTAAATACCAAAAGGGAGGGGAAAAAATGACAGACTCATGTTTTGCTTGAAAAATAAATAAATAAATAAAATCACTTGGTTGGAAGAAAAAAAAAAAAAAAAAGTTTAAAAGATCAAATTCTGGGACCTAGCACTTAATGAAAATGTGAATTTTCTGCCTCCAGCAGAAGTATCACTGATATTTCAAGCAGATCTGCAAGTGTAAACCATGATATCAATACCTCTGAAGTCAGCTAAATGTTAATGATATGGATAATACTTTGTTCATAAGCATAAGGAATTGTGTGATATTCCAATTGTTTAAGAGTTATTAAACTCAGTGGGAAAGGTATATGTGACGCTAGGAATTTAGTATTTTGAACGAGGCATAATTTTTCTAGTCTTAGAGAGAAATTCTGCAGATATATATGCTCTGTCAAACAGATGCATTTGAAACTGTATAGTGAAATAAAGAGGATCCCTTTAGAGCACCTCGGCTCCAGGATAATCACTGAACACACTGGACAACAGAATTTATTTTTGGCTTTCTTATTATCAGGAGCATTTCAGTAAAGTATGCTTTGAATATATTTTGCCTTCCATTTTATTAACGCCACAGTCTACACTGACTCTGTTCAAATTTCTACTTGGCTATGTAACCACTGAAGGTGAAAGCATATCCTAAAAGCCATGCTGATGTATTTTTTTGTTAATTAGGTGCCACTGTTTGTTAGATGAATACAAAGATTTTTTTTAAGTCTACTTCTGTAATGCTAAGTGAAAGAAGTTTTCTCATAGAAGACTCTTCTTAACATTGTGTAACTATGATCAGACTGAAGTCAATGTCTTTGATATAGAATGCACAAAGATAGCTGCACTAGAGAATTTTGACCAGAATTTTTTCCTTCTTTTCTTCTAGTTAAAAGAAGTTAAGTGGAGATGATAAGCTCAAAAATTGGTGTTTTTTTGTCATAAGTCTTCATACCAACAGATGATACAGCATGACATCACTGCATCACTGTGTGATGACATAAGACATCAAGAAGAAAAGGAAAAGCAGGTAAGAAGTGTCTTCCAAAAAAAAAAAAAAAAAAAAAAAAAAAAAAGTAGTGAATGTCTCTAAATCAACGTTGTTTTCTTGTGCTCTAGTATTTAGTAATACTATTTTTTTCTTGACATCCACTCCAATCCAATTGGGCATGATCCTAATGTATTTTCCCTTCTGTTATCTAAAAAATATAAGAATACCTCTTAGAAAGTGAAATATAAGCTTGTAAACTAGAATGAGGGATTCTCTGCGTGGTGATACTGTGAAATAATCTAATTTTTTTCGGATGCAGTAGTCAAGCCTCATAAACTCTTTGTGTGAACTCTTTTAGTTAAGATTAAAGTGACCTTCATTTAAGGTAGCCTATTTCACTTCCACAGTAAGTTAAACTAAATTGAATTAAGGTCATTTTTAATTCTGAATAAAAATATACAGGCATTCAATATAGCTTAGTGTACTTTCAATTAACAAGTGTAATTAACTTGGAGATCTCTGTAGAAAAGGCCTAAAAAGAGAAAATTAAAAGCACTACTATTTTTGTTTAAATCTTCTTATTCTGCAAAAGGTGAGTGATCCAGAGTCTCAATGCACAGTAAGAACAAACATTAGTATAATACTGATCACATCTAAATTACAGTAAGCATGCAAATAATGAAGACTCAAGTGCACTGAAAACATTTTAATATACAGTTTATTAAAAAGCTATGCATTTTGAATAGAAATACTTGTTGTTTAGTCAAAGTTATACAGACTTTGTGACTATACTTGAACTATGTTAGACAACTACACCATTCATTTTTATTTAAGTTTTGTTCTTTCTATAGTTCATGTACTGCAAACAAAATATGTTGCTGAACTACTTAAAGTGCAAGAACAAGACGTGATTAATTTCTTCAGTATTCTTCTCTACTCTTATATTTTATACACAATCAACTGTTCAGAAGTGAAGCAAATGAAGATATTTTTTTTACTATCTTGCTTTTCTTGGCTGGGCAATCTATCGTGGATTCAAAATGTTTGGACACTTGTGTAGAAAAGTGAAGGACTTCTCTTGATGTGGGTAAGGAAAATTTTTAAATGACCCTGATGGCAGCCGGATACACAAAAGGAACACAAAGTCAGATACAGAAGGCTGTCAGTAAGAATTTTCCTTAACAGTTATTAGTAAATCATTCTGAATCACAAATTTGCAGGCAGTGTCTTCTACAAACATGGAAGAATCTGCAGAACAGTAATAAGAAACTGAAAGAATTGTTGTTTGACTGATAGTGAGAGACTACGCCTCTTCTTCCAAATGATCATATAAGATAACGGGCAAAAACTGAGCAGCTGGACTTACCCATTAAGGAAGTCTGTAATTTATCTCTGCAAAAAAACATGTCTAATCAGTAGGACGTTGATCACAGGACAGCACCTAGTACCTCCAATGAATATCCATAGTAAAATTGAGAAATGTTATCTTGTCAAGAGGCAATACTGAAGGAAGGCAGAAGCACAGCTCAAACTTACCTTTTTAAATTTTTATTTAAAACACCAGGGAAAATAAAATAAATCACCACCTTGCAACTTTATGACTCTTGAGATTTGTGGTGAAACAGGTATAGCTGAAAGCAGTAAGAAAATACATAAACACTTTGCTTCTGTGTTTAAATACTTTCTCTGACCAGTGGCTATCCTGGGAAATGGCTAGCACCAAGAAGGGAAGGATGGAAGTGGCAGTGTTGACTGAAAGTGTAAAATTCCTTTGGAGCATCTTCCTTTAAGTGTACCTAGTCACACTGATGGAACCTCAAGTTATTTTTAATTAAAAAGCCTCCCACTTTGAACTAAAATGTCTTACAAAATTGCAGCAGTCACAGGTGGGCAGTATGCTTTCCTGAGGCTCCAGATTCCTCCTGGACTCACAGTAAGAGTGCATCAATGAACATTTTTCAGGGCATTTGATAGAGCAAGTGGCTGTACCAAGTTGCTCTGGTTTCATTTGGATTCAGAAGCTGATAATTTCAGATGTTGTAGAAACACAGTGTAAGACCTTTCTTTTGCTCTTCTCTGTGAGGACAGGTCTCAGTAGCAATGAGCTGGGCATCAATGGAGTTGGTCTTACCTGCATAATGATGTACTGTATCACTCTGTATAGCTACTGCATGGAGCAGGGGAAATTGCTGTACTTCAGCTTTCATCTTTTCCCTAGCATATCTACATGACATAGTTGATATTTTCTTGGCACATCTGAAATTATGCTGCAGCGATGAATATTCCTGTTTCTGGGTCAGGAGCTGCAAAATTTGGAAAATAGCTTCTATATTCACCAAGAGATACACATGCTTCTTGACACTTCAACAACTTGCTAGAAAAACATCCCACACTGGGCTAGCTGGCAGCAGGAAACGTGCCAGTAGACTGGAACAACCTGAAAGGAAAACAAAGAGTTAAACACCAAATATATCGGTCTGTTTAGGAGTAGAGAAGGAAGCTGGCAGTGGTATGCTGAGATGCTGGAATGTGGGATTTAGGGAAAAGCAGTCAAAGACGGGTGTTCAAACCATGCAATTTACAAGTACTGCTGCAATCCTAAAGCCACATCAAGGGAATACCAACGAAGGCAGGTGCATATCCATTACCTGAGCAGAGCCTATATCCTCAGAGTAAGAGATACCAGTATGGATGGACAAAGCTATCAGACTCTATATGCCAATGCCTTGCAACACAGGCCCACCTTACATGCAAGGGAAGAAAGTTAAATTGTGTAATGCTTTAAATGTAGTGATTTATTTCAAATCCATATTGAAATCAACTGTTGTAGTTGCTGCAGAAATGCTGCTATCTCATCTAGAAATTGGTGTGATTACTGAGTGAAATGAAATGTGGCTCCAGAAGTAATTACTGTATGAAAAAGTGATTTCCATTAACAGCACATGTGAGAGCCTCCAATCTACCAGAAACTTATCTTCCCTGTCCTGAAATGACCCTCTCATTTTTAGTTCTGAGTCTACATAGAGTTGAATTTACAAGTTTCATTAGGGAACTATACATCTTCTACAGAGCTTTAGGCTTCAGAGAAAAAGATAGGTCTTGCTAGGATATTCCTAATCAATAGTACCCAACGAATATGTAGAAAAATGGATTAAAACCCACTGTGAGTCACTGAAACTGCATCATTAATTGTGTATAGGTCTAAAACTGTTGGGCTGAACTTCTTACAGCATAGCTATTTTTTTAAATCTTACACAAATCAGCAAAACAAATGAAATCTAAAATTTTTAGATTGTGCTATTACTGAGTTATTCTAACATGAAAAGAGCATTTTTAATATTTGCATGATTTGATTGTTTAACCAATTGTATTGAAAGAAACTTAAAGAAGAGATTACTGTTGTGTGAGCAGTGACATGAGGCACTTCGGCATCAAAGGATTTTATATAAGGAAGTTAAGTAAGGCAGACTGAGAATTAGGGCTAAAGGCTAGAATTAGAGTCAGTGTTTTGAATGCTAACTATATATACACATATATTATAACAAAACATTGATAAGTTATGCAATTCATTAATATTAACCTATTAAGATAGCATCAGTTGTGTATGCAGAGTGAGAATGAGAATGTCCAGCTCTGAGTCTGTATATCTTCATTTAGACACATAATACTGAGATCATGGAAGTGGTTCATTTAATGTTTCACAGCACTGTTGATGTGTTATATGTTGTTTTTGATTATGAGAGTGCTTGGGTGTAAACATTTATGCAAATGCATCAGTGCTGCATGTGTATTCCGAGCATGTGCTTATTTGAGAACTAGCATAATGCATTGCTGCACATATATATGCCTGCTGTGTGTGCATATACAGGATTTTGCTAAAGGATGTGCTCTGACCAGCCAATCCTTGTCCAGCAAATCCCAGAGGGTAGTAATGGCTATTGGACCTTGGTGTATCCTCACATATGGAGCCTATGCAGTGTAATTTGCTAGTGAAGGGATGAGCTTTAATGCCAAGAATATGTTGAAGATGCTGCAGCATATCTCATTTGTTAGCGATGCTGCTGCTGTCTTCTCAAGGATATCAAAATGCTTGTCAGCACCTGGATGAAAATCAGCTGACTCAGATTCAATCTGGCTGAGATGAAAATGATGATGGCTAGAGTGGGGAAAATGTTTAAAAATGGGGTAACATCTTTATATATCTGTGACAATATCATCAGACGCTTATCTATCTAAATGTAACAGTGCCTCAGGTTTTGGGTTGATTTGGATTTTTTTCATTGTCTGAGTGATCGTGATGGTTGGCTGCAAAAGTATCCTTTTCCCAAGCTTAACTTCTCATTGTGCAGATCTGGCCATTGCAATCTACTTGCTCTTCCCTGCCAGAGTGAATTACCAGGAACTCCCTGAACCTCTGGGTGAGTGAGTGCCTGAAGAATTAAGAGTCCAGCTGTGGCAAAATGTGACTCCCCTTCAACAGTAGCAGCATCACTGCCCCCAGTGTTTCGCAGGTTATTTCCTCACTATGTTTGTCTTGTTTCTGATCTTCAAACCAATAAAGACCTGGCTTCCCCAGAGACTGCTTCTTTAATCATAAGAACACAGATACTCAGGTGAAGCAAGCAGCATCACACAGATCAGGATGATGACAGTGAAAAGGTGAAAATGTAGGAGAAAATCCGTTAACTGAAGGGTTCATTGGTGGGTCTCTAATGTACAAAACATGAGGATAATTCAGGTAAGCGTCCACAGTTTTGCAACCAGGTAGTCCAGGCAGCTTGTTCCCCTGTCAAGGCAGAGAGAGCTCTGTGCTAGCTCAGTCTGTCTGGTATTTATGTAGTGTACACCACTGTACAGACTCAGGGGACCTGAAATTTTCCAGGGGTACCTGGTTTGATTGCACACTGGTGTGTGCACATAAAGCACTGTTCTGCACAGGGTAAGGTCACTCAGTGTTAGGCTGACACAGGGGGTGCTGCACAGGCAGGTGGCCCAGGACATCAAGAGGGCATTTTGATAGAAAGAAGATGGTAGCTGGGACTGCTGCCGTCAGCGCAGTGGGGGCAGCCTGTAGCCCAGGGGAAGGAACGCTGCCAGAAGGGGCTGGGTATCACCTAAATTGTCCTGGCAGAATATATACGGCTTGTGATCCACAGGATTACCACGTCTGCTCACACCACAGCAGGGCACAACAAGCTAGAGCCTTCTTTTTGATAAGCACTTCCCTCCACAGCAAAAACACTCAAATACATATATTTAGAGAGCTATCATCGACTCGAAAGTCACAATACCATTTGAAAAAGCGTAGCCGGAGCTATTTCTGCCACGAGCGGCGGCAAAAGGGAGAAGCCAAAAAAAAAACAACAAACCACCACCACACCTCCTCCCTGGCAGCCCGCTCCCCTTCGCAACGCTGCCGGTGCGACGCCGAGCCCCGTAACCGCACCGGGGGCGGCCGCGGGGTCACCTTGGGCGAGGCGGGGCCGGGGGCAGGCGGCGGCCTGCGGTGCCCTGCGGTGCCCTGCGGTGCCCTGCGGTGCCCGGCGCCACACCCCCACAGGCCCCAAGGCGAGACAGCGCCCAGGGAGGGGGGGGAGTAGCGCCG